>NC_051069.1:71684118-71711118 GCF_004664715.2 Peromyscus leucopus
TTTTTTTTCAAGCCCTGAGAGTGATAGATACTGGGCTTTATATTCACTCATACTTGTGTCTGTTCTACTTATACAACTGACAAAAACAAATAAAACTACATAAAAATATACACAATGGTCACATGCAAACATTTTTATGTACACAATATTATATGGACCTACATGCTCGTACTGACATATCTGTGTAAAAGGTGTTAAAACACAAGATGCATATACACAATAGGAAGCAGGGCTTTAGTTGGGTACACAAGAGTAAATAATGACATCATTGTTCTAAAATGACTCTATAATCATTAATAAAACAGTGAAATCAAATGTATTTAAGGAAAAATTGAGTTGAGGGCTATTTGCACACAGAATCTCTTTTCTGTCCAGTGTGCTAATAGTGTGGGGACTATCTATTAATTTAAGCTACCTTATAATTTATGTCAAAATTAAACTGTTGTTTCTGTGTATCTCCTAAAAGCCTAAATCCTCTACATACATTACACATATAAAAGCAGAAGAGTTTGAGCATTTCCTATGCATTTTGCCCCAAATTTTCTTATCATTCTGTCTCAGCATCAAGAAATGAATATAAGGCAAATCACAATTAAAACAATGTGGCAAGATTTACCAAAAAACAAGCAGACAACCCTCACAACTGGCATGCATAGTCAGCTTCCGCTGTCAACTTGACACAAATCTAGAGTTACCTGGGAAGAGGGCACATGAACTGAAGAATTGCCTGGGTCAGACTGGCCTGTTGGGCATGTCTGTGAAGCATTTACTTAACTCTTAATTGGGGTAGGCGGGGCCCAGCCCACTATGGGCAGTGCCACCCACTGACAAAGGTCTTGTGCCATAGAGTAAGTCACTAAGCAGTGTTCTTCCCTGGCCTCTGCTTCAAGCCCCTGCCTTTTATTCCTAATTTAGCTTCTGCGACTTGTAATATAGGTCATCTTCTACGCAGTTTTCTTCCAGTTATGGTATTTATCCCAGCAACACAACTGAACTAAAACATTAGCAGCGTGGATATCGTAGAAGCCCAAACCAGACAACAAACCTTCAATCAGCAGTGAGGAAAAAAAGAAAAATGCAGAGTGAAAATGGCCCAAATTGAGTCTGGGATAAAATTTAGCCAGAAACTTAAAGGCTTTTTACTTATTATTCTGTCCTTCATTTTCACAGTTGTGCTGTATCAAAATCTAAGCAAACTTAGTATTATCTCCATTTCTTCCAAAATGTAGTCTTGGAAACTAGGTGAATTTAATTAATATCAATTATCTATCTAAGATTTAGTCTTATTCAAAGAGAGAAAAGCAATCAGCAAATGTACGGACTATGCTTGTAAATTAATTTCCACACTTCAGTAATTGCTCTGCTCCTGATAGCTATGGAAAAGCTTGTTCTGATTACAGCTGTGAGTGAAAACATATTTACATTTACATTCCACAAGTCTCAATTTTCAGAAATTAATACTGAATTATCAATTTACTAATTGGTGTTTTAAAAACAACTTTCAGGGCCCTGGGAAAAAGGCTCAGCAGTTTAGATCAGTTGTTCTTGTGGAGGGCCTGGGTTCAATTTTCATCACCCGTGTAGTAGCTCACAACCATCCATAACTCCAGTTCCAGGAGATCTGTTGACTTCTGCTGGCTTCCTGGGGTACTAGACACCTACATGGTGTACATACATTCATGCAAGCAAAATGATCATACGTATAAAATAAAATAAATCTTAAAAAATTAAAACAATTTACATTTGCTTGCTAATGGCACCTGGATATTGTGCCTTAGCTATTATACATGTATCAAGAAAAATATAAACAAATCTAAATTTCTATATATCTCTATATTGAATTTTAAATTTTTGGCTCCAGTATAGACTAAAAACCATGCTCATTTTGACAAGCATTGGCATAGCCCAACACATAAAAACAGTTAATTATATCAAGTACATAAAATATACCAGAAAATAAAAGGTGTGAATAAAATCAACATGAAGAGAGACAACACGCTAGTTGACTACTCCAGGCATGTCAGAAGTAAAATTTATTCTGAACTTACTATAGAGTGTAGATAAACTATGAATTATGTTAATAGTTATGAGAAATGGAACATCAGAATAGGCTCAATATAACTACAGGAACAAATTGAGTTGCGGAGTGTTCACTAAAATCAGGATACCATGTGACAATTACAATTTTATCCCATGAGTAGAGATGTAAACAGGCTACGAGGTTGTAGTCATTTGATGTTCAGTTGAATGAATTTGTGGTATCTGTTTGGCCAATAATAAAAGCAGCCGATTCTACTTTTATCAATTAACACATTGAATGGTATCCTGCCTGTTTTTTGTTTGTTGTTTTTCAACTTGATACAAACGAAAGCAAAGTTTTCTTTCATTCTTTCCTGTAGCAGGGTATACAGTCTATTCATGAGGGAAAACCCTGGTATTTATCTCTGGCTTTTAAAGTAGTAAAATTGACTACCATTACTTAATAATCTCTCTCTTTAGTTCTGATTGGTTCCTCAAATACCCAGGCACAGTGAAATAAAAAAGAAAATAACTCAAATTTAAGGGATTTAAGCTGAGCGTAATTCTGTACATATCAACTTCAGGCCAACTTTCTTGTCTTAATCTTCTTCATTCCTGAAATTTATATTTATCTGGAAAATAAAAATTACCCCAAGTATCCTCTCTCTTACACTCTTTATTACTTGTTTATTTTTCCCCTCAAACAGCTAACTGATGTTATATCTTTATCAAAAGTTTACATGAGCTGAATAATTTCTAACAAAGTGGTGATTATATCCTGATGTTCTGTTCACAGTCCACATATTTTACATAAGAGTGGGTTTGAAAGGATTGGACTCTGAGATTCACATGCCTTTGAGACACTCATATAATGTGGAACATTTTGCCTGTAAAATTCTTGCTTAAAGAGAAGTTGTCTACCAACTTAAAATTATATGTAAGCTGGAAACTTAGCTCAGTAGTTGAGCACTTGCCAAGCATATGTATGTGCTAGGTATGACTGTTTCACATGAGAAATAGAGAGAAGGAAAGAAAGAAAGAAGGAAAGGAAGGAAGGAAGGAAGGAAGGAAGGAAGGAAGGAAGGAAGGAAGGAAGGGGGAGTGGGAGAGGGCTCAGACAAAGCTAATCACCAAAATCATCTTATGAGCTTTTAACAATTGTTTAAACAATACTGAGACACTGAGTCCCTAGAACCACTGTGTAACTTCAGAATTAGCACCTCCAAGTTCAGTAACCATGGCTATATGATGTATTCACAAGGTCATTTACTGGAAGAAACTCTTAAAGAAATGGCTCTTCTTCATAGTTGCCTCATTTCCTAATAATCTACCAGTTGGAAAAGTCTGCTAACTGAAATGTATAAAATCAATTTGAAGGAAAAGATAAAAAATAAATAATTGAAAATTGCCCTAACTGGAGTCTAGGGAGATGGTGACTTGGTTGGTAAAGTGCCTGCTACTTAAGAATGAGAACTTGAGCTCACATCAACATCCACATTAAAATGTCAGGTGTGTCTACATGCACTTGTAATCACAGTGCTAGGAAGCTGAGCACAAGAGAATCTGAAGGGCTTGATGGCCAGGCAGTCCAGCCAACCTCTGAGTTCCAGATGCATTATGAGGCCCTGTCTCAAAAAATTAGATGTGTATCAATTAAGAAGATACCTAATGTTAACCTCTGGATTACACACACACACACACACACACACACACACACACACACACACACACACACATTTCTAATTTAGTGACCACTATCAATTGTATAAATCAGTTGTCAGTTTGTTTAAAAAGTAACCACCATTCACTGCATCAAATGGTGACTAAACAATGATGCTTTAAACATATTTTTAATTCCTAAAAGACTTGACTCTAAATGTATTTGCCACAAAAAAAGTGATAAATATGTGAGATGTGAGCATATGTCAAAGCATGGAACTGCACTCAGAAAATGGAAAGAATTATTATTTGTCAAAATCAAACCTATATGACATGAACAAGTAGGTCACTTTATATGAGAAAGCTGCAGAATCCTGATCAGATGACAAGAGAACTACAAAAGTATTCCCAAGAGGATGGGTCTGCAGAGACAGCTCACTGATTAAGGGAACCTAATGCTGCTGCAAAGGAACCAAATTCAGTTTCCAGAACCAACACTGGGCAGTTCACAAGTCTCTGTAACTCCAACTCTAGGAGACACAACACCCTCTTCTTGATTCAGCAGCCATTTGCACATCCATGTACATATGCACACATAGACACACACATTTACAAAATTAAAAATAAAGATAACACTTTTAAAAAAGTCCAGAGAGGAGATCAACGGAAGCTATAGATAATTTTGGAGAAGAGAAATTTTTGCAAGAGACCTAGGTGGTCCTCACTTTTGCTGTCATCTTTGACTGAATGACAATCATCTGAAAAAATTTAATCAGACCACCAGAGATTCCAGAATTGCTCCACCCTTCTATACTCACATGCTGATTCTGGCTTCATGGGCAGTTGGCAGTTTTACCTAAGTGTGGTAGAAAAGGCTGGAAACTGTACATGGTGATGACCTTGCTCCATCATAGAAATACAAACCTTACTCACGATCCTTAGGAGGAGAAGAAGCTGAATCAAACCTGCATCATTCACAGTGACTGAAAAAAACTTACATCCATCCAAGGCCAAGCGGTAATTCAATATGAAATAATGATAAGTGTTTTTATTAGGGTTCTCTTTATGATTCATCTTCATCGGTAATTCCTTGTTTTCTCTCCAGCTTCTCCAGTTCTCTCAATAGGTATTAATAAATCCCATGTAGTAATAAAATAAAATAATGCCTGAGTTGTTTTCTGTGAACTGTGTTGTACTTGAACTTGTGCTGAGTATTCTTCATCACACACACACACACACACACACACACACACACACACACACACACACCTGCAACCTCCCAGGCTATACAAGAAAGAATTCCAGGGCAATTTGGAGATTCTGCATGATGACATCAAAAGGAGGTATTTTACCTTCTGTGCCTCAGTTTCCATTCCTATTCTGCAGAGAGTAAATGTTGATACTATTTACAATTTTATTGGTTCTCAGAAGAGGATGCATCTTAGACATGTAACTCAACCCCTCCCTTTTAAGGCAAGTAATATATACTCAGAGAAATGAAATGAATTGATCAAGGCAGAATAACAAGGCGGGACCAATGTGAGGGTCACAGGAATGGAAGAGTCCCTTGCCATCCAAGATTCTTCTCTATGTCTAGAATTAACTACTGTATAGTTCATGTCACTCATGGAATATTAATTATTAAGAAGCCATATTGAAAATTAGAGGCACATGTTCATATAGCAATGAGATGAGTGATTTCTTTTAATCAAGATGATGGCTTATACTTTTACTGAATGAAAAAGGACTTGAAAACTAAGAAAGTAGAACTGTTGTATAAAACTGTGTTTATTGAATTAATCACCAGTGTGCACATGAATGAATATTAGGGCATATGTCATATTGGCAATTAGCAAAGTTGTACTTTGGTGTTTCTGTAGTTTTAAAGATTTCATTTAAAAAAATAATTATTTCATATCAGAACTTACTTTTGCACTATAAAAAAAAATCAGCGAGAAGTTGTGGTTCCAGGAATTTGAGTCCATGCCTATCCCTGATCATTAAATGCCAACATGTTGGTTACAATCATAGTTATCAAGCTATTTTAAAGACTTCACAACACATTGAAATTTTTGTCACTCATTATCATAGGTGTTAAAACATTTGAATCATTGGAGTGATCGCTGATCTTGATAGACATAGAAGTGAAAGCTATAGACTTAAGGTTTATTTTTTTCCCTATTTAAAGATGCAGTGATAGTGTTTTCATGAAAGAAAATTTCACTTGGAAAGTTATAAATGATTTTCCACATGCCTTCCTATTGCACTTGTAATAAATAGAAGCAGCTCCTCTAATACATCACAAAACTTTCTTTTCTTAAACTAATGCTCCTGGCTTTGTAAATCATGACGCCCCTTCAGAACCTCCTTTTCTATGTGGACAAAAGAGAAATCATCTCCTTTGTTGATGAGATATAAACAAGTCTCCAGCCACTGCAGAAATCAATATAGAGGTTTCTAGAAATAATCCCACATGTCCCAGTTATACCACTCCTGGGCTTGTATCCAAAGGATGCCAAGTCAACATAGAACTGAGATCCTTGCACATCGATTTACAATTGATTGCATATCAATCAGTTAACAGCACCACTTTTCACAACAGATAAGTTATGGCACCAACTTAAGCATCCATTCACAGAAGAATGGATAAAGAAGCTGTTGTTTACATACACACTGGATTGTTTCAACAATAAAACATAAAACTGTGTCATTTTCAGGAAAATGGAGGAATCTGGAGATAATTGTATTAAGTCAGTCTCAGAAAGGCAAATATCACATGTTATCTCTCATTTGTGGGCCCTAGACTTTATGGGTACATAGCTCATATATGCACATATCACGTGAAAACACAAGCAAAACTGCCTAGGGGACCAAGAAGGGAAATAGGAAGAAAGGTCATGCTAGCAGAGTATGGGGGTAGAGAAGCTAAGCCCAATGTCTCTTTGGTGCCATATTCTCAGCAGTAGGGATAAATGAGAAATTATTTCGCCGGGCAGTGGTGGCGCACGCCTTTAATCCCAGCACTTGGGAGGCAGAGGCAGGCGGATCTCTGTGAGTTTGAGGCCAGCCTGGGCTACCAAGTGAGTTCCAGGAAAGGCACAAAGCTACACAGAGAAACCCTGTCTCGGGGAAAAAAAAAAAAAAAAAGAGAGAAATTATTTCTTGATACATGTTATTTTAAGCTACAGATATCAACACTAAAGAAAAACAACCTTCCCTCCTAAACCCTGAAACAAGACAGATTTTAGAAATTTGAAAATTTCAAATCTTCATTTCAAAATAGAATGTGTGTGGGTTTTTTTAACTTCTAAAAATAATAAATTGCAGCTATATAAGACAAATTTAAGATATTAACAAATGTATTTATCCCCACATGCTCTCAAAACACCCCTAAATTGCATAATATTAAAAGTAATAAACACCCTCATCCAGTCTTGATATGATAGTATGTGCCTGGTCTTATATGAGCGTATTACACTGTGTTTGTTTGGTGTCTCTGGGAGGCCTGCTCTTTTCTGAGGGGAGTCAGAGGAAGAGTGGATCTAGGGGAGAGGGGAGGTGGGGGAAAGACTGGGGGAGGGGAGGAAGGGACCGAGGTGGGGATGTAATATATGAGAAAAGAATTTTTAAAAGTAATGAACACATGGGACAACGAGACTAGAAGCTGAGATAACTGGAGCTGGGAAATGTCAATGAAATGTTAGAAGAATTAAAGCAGATAAGAATAATGGAACCCAAAATCCCTACAAAAGGAAGAGCCAACAAAGGCAAGTTGCTGCTGGCACTCCCAAAGACTGACGAGCTGGATGAGCAAAGATGAGCAAAGGAACATGAAACTGGCTGACTAAAACTCAACCAGACTGGGTGAAGAGTGAAAACCTAACCTGAGCTCCCACCGCACCAACCAAGCAGCTGCCACACGGTGCCCCATGCTGAAAAAAATAAAAAACAATTTGTTGAAGAAATCAAGCCAGAAGGTACGAGAACCTGAGGTACTGAAACAGTGATTGTGGGAACATCACCACAGAACGGAACACTAGAGAAGTAAGTTGGAGCCTCGCTGTTGTGTGCTGTGTCCTCCCACTTCAAAGTTTGCCTCCTCCAGGCTAGAAGCAGGCTCATGAGACGGAAGGACCTCATGAAATTTACCAAGCTCAGAAAGTTGCACAATTCAGAAGACCCTACCCAGAGCTGTCTGGGAGACAGTTGCTGGGGAGAGGAGACACTCTGGCTTTCTCAGCTACCTTCAAGTTGTTCAGTATTCTCTGGGGGTACAGACCATCACACAGGCTGGCGTGGGCTTTTCTTGATGCAGCTTTGAGTCCCTCATCCTCCTGTCAGTAGTCTTTTACCCATATCCTTCTAAGGAACCCCAGTAAACTTACGGTAAAATATCTTCTTTAGTCTACAGTTAGTGGCCTATCTGGTGTCAGTAGATGTTTCTTTACATCTCTCCAGGAAAATGTCACACAACTGGTTCATAAAAAGGGACCCACAGAACCAAAGAAAAGTGAGTAGGGGAGATTCCACAGCCAGTGCAATGAGTGATAAGACATGCAAACGAAGCTGACTCGTTTGAGGGTGGTACATCCATGAAGGCAATCTTGTATGGCTGCCTTTCCACATTTGATTTGGGAGGGTTGCATGATCCTTGTGATGGGTGATATAACATGAAATCAAGACCAAGTCATATGATAGTGGAGCAACCTTATGGAGAACCCAGGATGGCCATTTTTTACATAGGGTGAGGTAGCACACCAACCTTATAAATATTGGAATGTACCTGTAGACATGGCCCATCTCCTCCCTTAAGGGTTAATCCAGTGCAGTAGTCAGGAATCAGGCTAAGGAACCACCCCTAGAAAGATTAGTTCATCATAAGATAATATGCTTTCCTTCCCAGGGTTCCTGTCTCCGTGTGCTGTCTCTACATGCCTCTGTGAGGTTCAGCTGTGACTGGCCACCTTTCTGAGACCTGATTCAAAAGGTGGAACTATTTCTTTTTCTACTCTTCTTTTTCTCTTGGATGATTCCAGAGCCTTTAGTATGCTTCTAAACTCTCTGACAAACTCTTTTTCTAAAGTTCCCCTTCCTACCAAGTGACTGCCTGCTGCCAGGTGGCTGACCTCCAAGCTGCTTTATCTCAAGCAGCTTGACTCTTGTTCCTTCTCTTCTCCATTGTCCTCCTCCTGTCCAGGAAGCTGTGAGATCTACAGTTTTCCCTGCCTTGGGGTTTTACTTTGAAAGTCTAATAAATTGTCCCCAAGCTTCCACTGGACTCTGTTCTTTGTCCTTGAGCTTCTGTTTTGTGTCTGTTCTTAAACTCTTTTATTAATGAGACTAAGAAGGGGAGACCCAGTTTCCCAGGGTATCATATGATGGCTCTGCAGTGACTCTACCCAAGACTTCCAGAAACACTTCTTTCCTGCCCTTTAATTCTTTAATTGGTAGAGAAAATTAACCTGCTTCTGAGCCCCTAGAGGGCATCCCACTGAATGGGGTCCACTGCCTAAATATGAGAGTGCCCTTCCCCAACTTGCTAATAGCGTAGAGAACATTTTTCAGTCCCTGAAAGTAACACACATAGGACACATGGAACAGGATTGTAAGCAGGCTGTGATCGACATCAGTCAGTTGTGTGGCCTTTGTAGTGCACCATGCACCATGCCCCATGCGACGGAGGCTTAGCTCGCTTCTCAGAAAGAACTTACCCATGTAAGGGGGACTGGCAAGAAATAGACACCTGGAAGATAGAAAATCAAGACAGAGCTGCTGCTGAGCAACTTCTCAATAGAAGGAAGGTAACAGTAAGAGAGAATCCAACTTTAAAACTAAAGAACTTTCTTTCTTGATCTGAGACATGGTATCAAAAGAGAGAATGTAGAGGCAGAAATGTTGAGGCTAAAAGGAAAAGAGTATATATAATTTCAAAAAAAATAATTTATCTACTGAACATGAGATAGGACAAGAGAACAATTAAAGAATTAAAGAATGTAGAGTATTGTGAGGGAGGGGAATAAAAGGTCTTCAAGGGACTAGGTAAACAGTTTACTAAGCATTGGGAAGAGCTAGATAAGGTTGGAAAGATTGAATTTGTAATGCACTCAACATAGTTGCCTGGTTTTGTAGAGTAACAAGAGAAACGATCAAAGTTCAGATGATCACACCCTGAATTGGATAGCTAATGGATCCTTGCTGAACCTGAGAAAGGAGAGGAACAGAAAGGAAGGGAGAAGCTGCATGGGTAGAGAGAGCATCTACTGGGCTGTAAGCAGGAACAAGGGGTTAGAAAAAGTGGTGAGGAACCTTAAATCACATAAATACAACTCGCTGATGGACTATATGCATGGCTTCTATACCCCGATGGGAGGGTCCAAACCCTAGCTCTGCTGTGGGGCCTGGAGACTGGGTGATGGGCAGTCAGAATGTACTATAGTCAGAATAGATCTAGGAATGGGTCAGGTCAGACTCTGATCGTAGCCACTCAGTCGGCATGAGCGCCCCTTCCACCCCAGATCTTGCCATTGCTGACATGACAGAAGAACAAATGGTGAGGCATAGCTCAGGGTGATGAAGCAGAACTTCAGCTGGCCTGTACTTTTGCCAAAGAAGGTGCCTCCACGCCTGCCAGAAGTGCAGTTCAGGGGAGGTAAAAGCCAATGGGTCTGGGGAAGTAAATTACATTCTGCCGTCTAGAGCTTTCCTATCAGACTGGGATTGACAGAAAGAAGACACAACAGCATCAGTAAATGGAGGAATGTTTCTGTGGGATAGAATCTACATCTAATTACTTTCTTCTTATTTTTCAGATTCTCCTTTGCATTGAAATACCCCAAAATGAGGGATGAACTTACCCACCTGAGAGAGGACCCTTGCAATTGTTTTTAAATGAAAGGTCTCACATTTCTTTGTTGTTGTTTTTTCTACTTATGGAGTTTATATTGACTATCAATTTCAGGGTAAAGTCCATCAAACTCTAGAGCTTCGTTGTGCAATAGGAGAGCTACCTCCAAACCTTCCAACTGTTACTACTCTGAAGATTCTTGACAACTCCCTTCATGTTCTCTTTGTACTCCCTCATTTCTGAAGTGTTCTGCATCTATGCCAAGATGACATTTTCAGTGCACTCTCTCCGGGGATTGGGAGTACACTGAACAAGTCCACTTACAAGACTATGAAGCTCCACCCTTTAAATGGAGATGTGAGTCCAGCATGCTTCTTAATAAAATGCTAGGGCTATTCAATTCCAGTTATGAGTTAAGATATCTCTTAGATACATTTTACAAAGTTAGAATGGACTTAATATACTAATTGTACTCAGTAACTCAATATAATACCATCTACACCTAATATCATCTACACCTAGGGCCACACTAAATATCATTTTATGAGCAAGATGACCAAATAATTATTTCTGGTTAGGTCTGCTGTGGGATGTTCTGTGTGCTATGAATCTATGTTGCTCTGGGAGGGAAATTCCACTAATCCCAGTAGACTGACTTCTTGTTCCTTGTAAATCATTAATCTGAGGCAATTCTATTTCAATCTTCCCTCTTCCACCATCTCATTTTCATATGGTCATAAGTTTGCTTAGTCTGTGTCAGCATAGGACACGCCAAATGCTTGCAAAAGTGTAGCCCTCACTAGACAAATGCAGCCAATAAGAACATTCTCACCATCATAGTCCCAATCTTCTCATAGTCTACTTTGCAACTCCATGGTCTTTCACAGACAGAGCATTTGTTGACATGCACAAATTCACTCTCCCAATAAGACACTAGAATCTTTCATGCCAAATGCTGCATCAACCCCCAAAGAAACCTGCATCTAAATTTCTTCCAGTTGCAGAAGCAACCTCTGCTTTATTATCAACAGTGTTTTTACAGATTGCAACCTAATGTCAGCATCTGATGGAACCTGTAAAATCATCTCCATTTCAGCTGCAAAATTGCTTCCTAAACTCCAGTTAAGTAAGCAACACTCTGTCACTGAGTTCCAACAGCTGACACAAAGTCCATTTTTTTCTTTGACCTAAAAGCCAAAAAAATTCAAGTAAAACTACCTATTTATTATAGGAAAAAGAGAATGCTTTCCCAAAGAGGCAGAGATAGGCTTTCAAACTTAATGGAACTGGAATTTCTGAGAGCTCTGAGCAAATACTGCATCTCCTAGAGTAATGCATTAGAAATGTTTGTGATAGTAAATTTTTCTTTGGCAAATAAGACTTATAAGGGATAAAGACAAAGATGACTTTCTATGTTTGCTAGAAACCTTATGAGGAAGATTCAGAGGCCACCAAATGCCTTTCTAATCTGGTCTGGTGTAAAAATTATAACTGAATGACTTCCCAGATGCAGGGCTTCCCAAAAGAAAGCCAAGTGTTACTGTACCCCCAAACAGACCCTGAGAGCTACCATAGGTCAGAAAGCCCTTTCCTCCACCCAAAGGAACAATAAGAATAGCCTTCTTCCAGGTGAAGATATTAAGACCTCATCTGATAAGTTTTCAAACATTTTTAGCTTGAACTAAAATGCCACACTCTTACTACTGTTTTCCAAAACATATTATCTTCACCAATAAAATATGAAGATTGGTGTTAATTTAGTCTAGATTCTGTTAAAGTTGTAAACATATTAATCTACTATCAAAGCAATAATGAAGGCAATGATGAACCCCGAAACATTTTTTTGCGATAGACAAGGGCAAGAATGCCCTGTGGGATGTTTGCTGTTCACTAGTGGTAGAACAACTTAAGATTCTTTATTGTAATAGAGCTGGGAAAGAATTTTAATCAACTTACATAAAAATAAATCTAATTATATACAGGACTCAGTAATTACTGACATATTTAGCTTGGCAGGATAACATAGTCTATTGCTATTAGCTGTGTGTTAATAGACACTGAAGACAAACAAAAATGATTATAATTTTTAAAAAAGAAAACTCATATACCCTAAAGCCCAGTTTCACCTGTAAACAAACGCTGCTCAAAAAAATTAAAAATAATGAAATGAAACATTCTTGTTTTAGTTTCTCCCTCTCATCTTCACTGTCTCAGTGTAGGGTATCTGGATGAACAGATACTTGGAAGATAGGGGAAAACTAAGAAGCCTGATAGTCTGCATTTAAATGTTCTCTTAAGTTAATAGTTACTGGATTACTATTTTGTAATGGGCTTTGAGTAAAACATCCGCATTTGAATTTCAGCTTGACCATCAATTCCACAGAGCGTACCTATGTCACTGGTGTGGTGACATCCGGAAGACACTGTTCAGTTTAATAAGCACGGATATGCAAACTTACATGTTGAAAAACTGCATTTATCTTATATTGAACATAAAAACATAGAATTTTGAGCAGGAAATCTACAAGTTGTGATCTTAAGAATATGACTGTCACTAGCAAGGTTTAGGATTAATCAAAATGGTAGTGATTGGAGACAGAGATTACCTGAAAATCCACTGCCAAGGGCCAGATGAGACACAATTGGTATATGTGCTTTAAGAGAAAAAAAAAGTAAGTATGAAATGGAAACAATTCTAAAAGAGGAAGAATATCTGAGCTCACCTGAGAAACCAGAAGCTGCCGCTATCAATGAAAAGGTCATGGCATTAGATTACCTGTGAATGAAGGCAGAATGGTATGTATGTGTGCATGTAATGAAGAGCGTGCAATGAGAAATAAGAGGTAATTCTCAAAAGCTTCCAGTATAATTATCTGTAGCTGGAGAGTTTCTCCCCAGCTCCCACCAAGCCCCAGCAGTCCCGCAGCTCACTTATAAAATAAACACAGACTCTTTTCTCGCACCCGCCAGTCCCACAGATGCTCAGACCCAACCAAATAAACACAGAGAGACTTATACTACTTACAAAGTGTAAGGCCATGACAGGCTTCTTGTTATCTGTTCTTATATCTTAAATTAACCCATTTTTATTAATCTATATTTTGCCACGTGGCTCATGGCTTTCCGGTATCTGTGTGTGTGTGTGTGTGTGTGTGTGTGTGTGTGTGTGTGTGTGTTTATATATTTCTTTTATTTTACAATACAATTCAGTTTTACATATCAGCCACGGATTCCCTTGTTCTCCCCCCTCCCGGCCCCCCATCTTCCCCCCAGTTCACCCCCCATTCCCTCCTCCTCCAGGGCAAAGCCTCCCCCAGGACTGAGATCGACCTGGTAGACTCAATCCAGGCAGGACCAGCCCCCTCCTCCCAGGCCGAGCCTAGCAACCCTGCATAAGCCCCACATTTCAAACAACCAACTCATGCAATGAGCACAGGACCCGGTCCCACTGCCTGGATGCCACCCAAACAGATCAAGCCAATCAACTGTCTCACCTTTTCAGAGGGCCTGATCCAGTTGGGGGCCCGTCAGCCATTGGTTCATAGTTCATATGTTTCCATTCATTTGGCTATTTGTCCCTGTGCTTTATCCAACCTTGGTTTCAACAATTCTCGCTCATATAAACCCTCCTCTTTCTCACAAATTAGACTCCCGGGCCTCCACCCAGGGCCTAGCTGTGGATCTCTGCATCCAGATCCCTCAGTCATTGGATGGGGTTTCTAGCATGACAATTACGGTGTTTGGCCATCCCATCAAAAGAGTAGGTCAGTTCTGGCTGTCTCTTGACCATTGCCAGCAGTCTATTGTGGGGGTATCTTTGTGGATTTCTGTGGGCCTCTTTAGCACTTTGTTTCTTCCTTTTCTCATGTGGTCTTCATTTACCATGGTCTCCTATTCATTGTTCTCCCTCTCTGTTCTTGATCCAGCTGGGATCTCCCGCTGCCCCAAGCTCTCTTTCCCTCGACCCTCACCCTTCATTACTTCCACTCATGCCCAGGCTGTTCATGTAGATCTCATCCATTTCTCCATCATTGGGTGACCCCCATGTCTTTCCTGGGGTCCTGTTTTCCAGGTAGCCTCACTGGTGATGTGAGTAGCAGTCCAGTCATCCTTGTTCCACATTTAGTATCCTCCTATGAGTGAGTACATACCATGTTTATCTTTCTGAGTCTGGGTTACCTCACTCAGGATGATTTTTTTAGATCCATCCATTTGCCTTCAAATCTCATGATGTCATTGTTTTTCTCTGCTGAGTAGTATTCCATTGTGTATATGGACCAGATTTTATTTATCCATTCTTCAGTTGAAGGGCATCTAGGTTGTTTCCAGGTTTTGGCTATTACAAACAATGCTGATATGAACATAGCTGAGCAAGTGCTCTTGTGGTATGATTGAGCATTCCTTGGGTATATGCCCAAGAGTGGTATAGCTGGATCTTGGGGGAGATTGATTCCCAATTTTCTAAGAAAGTGCCATATTGATTTCCAAAGTGGTTGTACAAGCTTGCATTCCCACCAGCAGTGGATGAGAGTTCCCTTAGCTCCACATCCTCTCCAGCATAAGGTGTCTTCAGTGTTTTTTTTTTTTCTGATTTATCAATATTTATTTATTTATTTTTTTTTATTTTACAACATCATTTATTTCAACATAATAGCCACAGATTCCCCTGTTCTCCCACTCTCGCCCCCTTCCCCCTTCCCCCATCCCACCCCCCATTCCCACCTCCTCCAGATCAAGGTCTTCCCCGAGGACCGGGATCGACCTGGTAGACTCAGTCCAGCCAGGACCAGTCCCCCCCTCCCAGACCGAGCCAAGTGTCCCTGCATATGTCCCACGATTCAAACAGTCAACTCATGCAACAAGCCCAGGACCCGGCACTAACACACGGCTGCCTCCCAAACAGATCAAGCCAGATGACTGTCTCACCCGTTCAGGGGGCCTGATGCAGTTGGGGGCCCCTCAGCCTTTGGTTCATAGATCCTGTGCTTCCATTCGTTTGGCTATTTGTCCCTGTGCTTTATCCAACCCTGGCTTCAACAATTCTCGCTCATATAAACCCTCTTCTTTCTCACTAATTAGACTCCCAGTGCTCCACCAGGGGCCCAGCCATGGATGTCTGCATCCAGATTCCTCAGACCTTCCTTGGATGGGGTTTATGGCACAACTAACAGGGAGTCTGGCCATCCCATCACCGGAGTAGGTCAACCTAGATGCCCTTCAACTGAAGAATGGATAAAGAAATTGTGGCACATATACACAATGGAATACTACTCAGCAGAGAAAAACAATGACATCATACGGTTTGCAGACAAATGGATGGATCTAGAAAAAATCATCCTGAGTGAGGTGACCCAGACTCAGAAAGACAAATATGGTATGTACCCACTCATAGGAAGATACTAGATGTGGAACAAGGATGACTGAACTGCTACTCATATCACCAGTGAGGCTACCTGGAAAACGGGACCCCAAAAAAGACATGGAGAAATGGATGAGATCTACATGAACAGCCTGGTCATGAGTGGGAACAATGAAGAGCGACGGTCGAGGGAAAGAGAGTGGGAGATCCTAGCTGGATCAAGAAAAGAGAGGGAGAACAACGAATAGGAGACCATGGTAAATGAAGACCACATGAGAAGGGGAGGAAGCAGAGAGCTAGGGAGGCCCACGGAGATCCACAAAGATACTGCCAGAAAAGACTGCTGGCAATGGACGAGAGACGGCAGGAACTGACCTACTCCGGTCTTCAGTGTTTTTGATCTTAGTCATTCTGACAGGCATAAGGTGGAATCTCAGAGTTGTTTTGATTTGCCTTTCCCTGATGATTAGAGATGTTGAGCAATTCCTTAAATGTCTTTCAGCCATTTGAGCTTCCTATGTTGAGAATTCTCTGTTTAGTTCTATAGCCCATTTCTTAATTGGACTATTGGGCATTTTGATGTCTAATTTCTTGAGTTCCTTATATATTCTGAATATCAATCCTCTGTCATGTGGGGTTGGTGAAGACCTTTTCCCATTCTGTAGGCTATAGCTTTGCCTTGTTGATGGTATCCTTTGCTCTACAAATGCTTCTCAGTTTCAAGAGATCCCATTGATTGATTGTTTCTCTCAGTGTCTGTGCTACTGGTGTTATATTTAGGAAGTGATCTCCTATGCCAATGCGTTCAAGACTACTTCCTACTTTCTCTTCTAGGAGGTTCAGAGTAGCTGGATTTATGTTGAGGTCCTTGATCCACTTGGACTTAAGTTTTGTGCACGGTGACAGATATGGATCTATTTGCAGCCTTCTACATGTTGATATCCAGTTATGCCAGCACCATTTGTTGAAGATGCTTTCTTTTTTCCATTGTACACTTTTGGCTTCTTTGTCAAAAATTATATGTTCATAGGTGTGCAGATTAATGTCAGGGTCTTCAATTCGATTCCATTGGTCCACATGTCGGTTTTTATGCCAATACCAAGCTATTTTTATTACTGTAGCTCTATAGTAGAGCTTGAAGTCAGGGATTGTGATGCCTCCAGAGGTTGTTTTATTGTACAGGATTCTTTTGGCTATCCTGGGTTTTTTGTTTTTCCATATGAAGTAGAATATTATTCTTTCCAGGTCTGTGAAGAATTGTGTTGGTATTTTGATGGGGATTGCATTGAATGTGTAGATTGCTTTTGGTAAAATAGCCATTTTTACTATGTTAATCCTGCCTATCCATGAGCATGGGAGATCTTTCCATTTTCTGACATCTTCTTCAATTTCTTTTTTCAGAGACTTAAAGTTCTTGTCTTATAGATCCTTCACTTGCTTCATTAGTGTTACCCCAAGGTATTTTATGCCATTTGTGGCTATTGGAAAGGGTGATGTATCTCTGATTTCCTTCTCAGCTTCTTTGTCAATTGTATATAGGAGGGCTACTCACTTTTTGAGTTGATCTTGTATCCTGCTATATTGCTGAAGATGTTTATAAGCTGTATCAGTTCCTTGGTGGAATCTTTGGGGTCACTCAAGTATACTATCATGTCATCTGCAAATAGGGAAAGCTTGACTTCTTCCTTTCCAATTTGTATCCCCTTAATCTCCTTATGCTGTCTTATTGCTCTGGCTAGAACTTCAAGTACTATATTGAATAAGTATGGGGAGAGTGGACAGCCTTGTCTCGTTCCTGATTTTAGTGGAATCGCTTTGAGTTTCTCCATTTAATTTGATGTTGGCTGTTGGCTTGCTGCAATTACCTTTATTATGTTTAGGTATGTTCCCTGTATTCCTGATCGCTCCAAGGCTTTTATCATGAAGGGGTGTTGGATTTTGTCAAATGCCTTTTCTGCATCTAGTGAGATGATCACGTGGGGTTTTTTTCTTTGAGTTTGTTTATATGGTGTATTACATTGACAGACTTTTGTATGTTGAACCACCCTTGCATCCCTGGGATGAAGCCTATTTGATCATGATGGATAATTGTTTTGATGTGTTCTTGGAGTCTGTTTGCCAGTATTTTATTAAGTATTTTTGCATCAATGTCCATGAGGGAGATCGGTCTGTAGTTCTCTTTCTTTGTTGTATCCTTGTTTGGTTTAGGAATCAAGGTAATTGTAGCCTCATAGGAGGAGTGTGGTAATGTTCCTTCTGTTTCTATTGTATGGAACAATTTAGAGAGTATTGGTACTAACTCTTCTTTGAAGATCTGGTAGAATTCTGCACTGAAACCATCTGGTCCTGGGCTTTTTTTGCTTGGAAGATTTTTAATGACTGTTTCTATTTTCTTAGGGGCTATTGGACTACGTAAATAGTTTATCTGGTCTTGATTTAACTTAGGTAAGTGGTACCTATCCAGAAAATTATCCATTTCTTTTAGATTTTCTGGTTTTGTGGAGTAGAGGATTTTGAAGTATGACCTGATGATTCTCTGGATTTCCTCAATGTCTGTTGTTATGCCCCCCCCCTTTCATTTCTGATTTTGTTGATTTGCATTCTCTCTGTATGTCTTTTGGTTAGTTTGGATAATGGCTTGTCTATCTTGTTGATTTTCTCAAAGAACCAACTCTTTGTTTCATTAATTTTTTGTATTGTTCTCTTTGTTTCTATTTTATTGATTTTGCCTCTCACTTTGATAATTTCCTGGCATCTATTCTTCCTGGGAGACTTTGCTTCTTCTTGTTCTAGTGTTTTCAGGTGTGCTATTAAGTCACTAGTGTGAGATTTCTCCAACTTCCTTATGTGGGTATTTAGTGCTCTGAATTTCCCTCTTAACACTGCTTTCATAGTGTCCCATAAGTTTTGGCTTGTGGTGTCTTCATTTTCATTGATCTCTAGGAAGTCTTTAATTTCTTTTTTTATTTCTTCCTTAACCCATTGGTGATTCAATTGAGCATTATTCAGTTTCCATGAGATTGTAGGTTTTCTGTAGTTTTTGTTGTTGTTGAAATCTAACTTTAAACCATGATGGTCTGATAGAACACAGGAGATTATTCCAATTGTTTTGTATCTGTTGAGATTTGCTTTGTGGTCGTGGTCAAGTATGTGATCGATTTTAGAGAAGGTTCCATGGGGTGTGAGAAGAAGGTATATTCTTTTTTGTTTGGATGGAATGTTCTGTAGATATCTATTAGGTCCATTTGAGTCATGACATCAGTTAAGTCCTTTATTTCTCTGTTAAGTTTCGATTTGGGAGATCTGTCCAGTGGTTAAAGTGGGTGTTGAGGTCTCCCACTATTAATATGTGGGGTTTTATATGTGGTTTAAGCTTTAGTAATGTTTCTTTTACATATGTGGGTGCCCTTGTGTTTGGGGCATAAATGTTCAGAATTGAAACTTCATCTTGATGGATCTTTCCTGTGATGAGTATGTAATGCCCTTCTTGATCTCTTTTGATTGATTTTAGTTTGAAGTCTATTTTGCTGGATATCAGGATGGCTACACCCGCTTGTTTCTTAAGACCATTTGATTGGAAAGTCTTTTCCCAGTCTTTTATTCTTAGGTAGTGTCTGTCTTTGAATTTGAGATGTGTTTCTTGTATGCAGCAGAAAGATGGGTCCTGCTTTCGTATCCATTCTGTAAGCCTATGTCTTTTTATAGGTGAATTAAGTTCATTGATATTAAGGGATATTAATGACCAGTGATTGTTCATTCTTGTTATTTTTTTTTTGGTGGTAGTGTGTGTGTACTTCTCTTCTTTGGTGTTTACTGCTGTGGCTTTATCTGTTGCCTGTGTTTTCGAGGGTGTATCTGACTTCCTTCGGTTGGAATTTTCCTTCTAGTGCTTTCTGTAGGGCTGGGTTTGTGGATAAGAATTGTTTAAATCTGGTTTTGTCTTGGAATGTCTTGTTCACTCTGTCTATGATGATTGAAAGTTTTGCTGGGTATATTAGTCTGGGCTGGCATCCATGGTCTCTTAGTGTCTGCATTATATCTGTCCAGGTCCTTCTGGCTTTCAAAGTCTCCATTGAGAAATCGGGTGTTATCCTGATGGGTTTGCCTTTATAAGTCACTTGGCCTTTTTCCTTTGCTGCTCTTAATATTCTTTCTTTATTCTGTACATTTAGTTGTTTAATTATTATGTGGCGAGGGGACTTTTTGGGGGTGTCTAGTCTGTTTGGTGTTCTATAGGCTTCTTGTATCTTCATAGGCATTTCCTTCTTTAAGTTGGGAAATTTTTCTTCTATGATCTTGTTGAATATATTTCCTGTGCCTTTGAGTTGGTATTCTTCTCCTTCTATCCCTATTTTTTGTAGGTTTGGTCTTTTCATGGTGTCCCAATTTCTTGGACATTTTGGGTCATGACTTTGTTGGCTTTAGTGTTTTCTTTGACTGATGAATCTATTTCTTCTACCGTATCTTCAACACCAGAGATCCTCTCTTTCATCTCTTACATTCTGTTAGTTATACTTGCATCTGAATTTCCCAATCGTTTACTCAGATTTTTTATTTCTAGCATTCCCTCTGTTGTGTCTTCTTCATTTTTTCTATTTCCCCTTTCAGGTCTTGGACTGTTTCCTTCATTTGTTTCATTGCTTTTTCATGATTTTCTTTCAGGACTTTATTGTTTTCTTCCAGGACTTTATTGTTTTCTTCTACTTTATTTGTCCTTTCCTCTAGTGTTTTATAGTGTTCTTTTCATTTTTTTGTCTTTTCCTCTATACAAGTCTCTATCTTCTTCATGATGTTATTCATAAGGCTGTTTTCTTTTGCTTCTTCCAATTTTTGATGTTCAGGTCTAGATGTTGGAGGAGGACTAGGTTCTGGTGATGCTGTATTGCTCTTCATTTTGTTGTATGTACTTCTGCCTTGACGTCTGCCCATCTCCTTGTAGTTCGTTCTTAGTCTTATCAGCGCACTTGGTTCAGACAGCGCTGACAGATTCAGGAAGTCTCTCTCTCTTGTCCAGATGGGATCTCTCTTGTCCAAATGGGAACTCTGGGGCAGGATGGGAGCTCTTGTCCAGACAGGAAGTCCTCTCTGGTCCAGAAGGGAAGTATGGGGCAGGATGGGAGCTGGGGGTTGGTCTCTAAGTCTCAGGAAGTGGCTGGGATCTCGGGCGGATGGGCGTGGGGGCAGGGCGTGGAGATTGCACGGTCTGCTGGGGGTCTTGGAGGAGGGGATCCTTCCTCGTAGGTCTAGAAGGGAACCTGTCCAATGGCCAGAACCTCTGGTCCAGAAGGGAAGTCCGGGGCAGGATGGGAGCTGGGGGCTGGTCGCTTTCCGGTATCTTAAATCATGCTTCTCCTCATGGCATCTGGCAGCATCTCTCTGACTCACCCTTCCACTTCCCAGAATTCTTCTCTCTCCTTGTCCCACCTATACTTCCTACCTGACTACTGGCCAATCAGTGTTTTATTTATTAACCAATTAGAACAACACACTTAACATATAAAACATCCCACAACAATTATCTTATGTATTCTGATGTTAATTCTTTTAGGAATTGCTATTTCTACTATTATAACCTGCAACTTCCAAAGAAATCGTTTTTGATTGTGATTGAAGTGGAGGAATGCTGCCCCACAGATGAGCTCTCGGTTTTCTACTCCAGGAAGTCAGTCTCAAGTGAGAATTGTTTCTTCAAATCCTAAATGCATATGTATGTACTAATCAGTGATTCTTCATGGGTTAGCCAATCTGAACTTGTTACATTATATTTGTATGTGCGTGGCCAAATGCCAAGCCCAGGAAATCTCTCCATATTTAACCCTGCTGATTAAGGTACAAAGTTTCCATGACTAAATGAAAACCATAATTTTCTAAAATAAAAAAAGTTTGAAATAAATGGAAAATATGTAGTTATCTTAATTTAGAGAATTTGGTCTTTTTTCAAAAAAAAATCTTAGCTGAGATTAATAGCGACAATTTTGTTCATTTCAAAAATAAAAGTCGTATAGTCACCAAAAAGGTCAGAAAAAAATTAAGAATCGTTACCACATAACAAATCACCATAGCACATACAGCTTTAAAACAACCTTAGAATTTTAAGGACCTAGGTAACTGATTTTTGGATCACAAGGAAAATTTAAATTCCAATTCTGTTACTATAATGCAGAGTATAAATTTTTCTGTTATCATGTCTTTAGGGGAGTATATTCTCAAGACGCTTGTCTCATTGTTGTTAGTGACCACAAATGCTGTGTTTTGGTTGTAAGTGGTATGAACCAATGTAGCAGGAATCTTAAAAGTTCTTATTAATAAAATCAAACCTGAGGCCAGTTATTGGGGTAAACACGAAGATCAGAGTGCCAGAACAAGCTACAGCTACCTCACCTCGCCGAATCCTCAGCTGGTCTTGTTTCCTCTGACTGGAGGCTTCTGGGTCCTCATCCAGGTGGATCTCAGCTGAATTGCTGCTCAAAAGCCTGAATGCTTAACCAGCCAAATGCTTCTAGTTTCTGGTCTTCACACCTTATAAACCTTCCTGCTTTCTACCACCACTCCCTGGAATTAAAGGCTTGCTTTTTGGGATTAAAGGCATGATGAGTCACCATGTCTGCCTGTATCCTTGAACACCATGGATTTCTGCCTCTGGAATGCTAGAATTAAAGGCGTGTGCCACCACTGCCTATCCTTTATGTTTAATATTGTGGCTGCTCTGTCTCTGACCCCAGATAAGTTTATTAGCATGCACAATATTTGGGGGAATACAATACCACAAACCAATCCTGTGGAACTTCAATTACAAGTCTTCCCCTGAACAAAGGACATCATCCCCGTGTCACTGAGAATTTTCTGTCACTTAACAATCAAACATAGAAGCAAACAACAAAGTGTTTTTATTCTAAAAAAAAAAAATTTCATTGAGACCTAAAGTCCTAAAATGTTATATCATATACCCTTTGGCATGTGTCCCATACGTTTCCATTCTGTATATAACTCCAGTGGTTCTAATCTTTGTCAAGGACAATGTGTCACTGGTGCATTCTGAGGTGTGTAATTTATCTCCATAGCATTTTGTAGGGCACAGAATCATCCATAGGTCTTCTAATGGTTTAGTGCAAAACAGGGGTATATCTAATTGAGTGCCAAGATTTGTTGTTGAGTGGTAGAAATGAACACAAAGGCCTAGAAATAAGAGATCGATCTCAAAGTAGAGAAAAAGAGCTAAAATTGTAAACTAGGCATTTTAAAAGCAATGCTTAGCTGCCACTTACAAACTCTGCTCTGTGAACGTGTAACTTTGTGGAGTGTCTGTTGGATAAAGCAATAGAGTTCACAGACTAGAACAATACCTCCCTCAAAGGGCAGTGGAGAGAATCAATGTGGTGCATTCTGAAAACCCGCATCCTGACATAAGGAAGGCAGATGGGAAACGGCCACTGAGAAAGGAAGTCGTTACAGTAAGTGTAAGCTTGAATCTTGGCACTGTTTCCATCACCTATTGATAGCTGTGAGCATGTCACTTAACCTGGCTGACTCTCGGGCTACTCAGAGGCAGAAACTATATCTCATACTGTGCAGCTGTTTCTTAAATAGCCATGAAAGTACCTAAGGAAGGCTTATGGGTAGATCCTAAAAAATAAAGTATTTGTACAAATAGAAAATGCCATTGTTTATATCTGGCCATTCAATATTGTCCCTTACACAGAAAGTCTGTCTAAAGCCTTCCAGATCCTACTGGATCAGTACATGATGATCAATCGTTCGCGCTGCTCACAGTTCCAAGGCAGGCAGGGATATCCACCTTTGGACATGGAAATATTTATGATTTTCCCAGCTCTCTTTCTACTGTTATGCCCACTACCAGTGGCAGTGGCCCTGTCTCACAGGGAGCTCAGTGATGGAGTTAAGAAATGAGAGCAGAATATAGATGCATCTCAAAGTCTTTAATTTTGCATATCAAATTTGGCCTTATATCATGAGCAACCAAGAACTGACCACATAGTTCAAGACAGAAAAAAAAAAGAATAGGACTTAATCTGTGACCAATTACTGCCTTTGGAGTCTTATCTTGACATTACAGACAGAATATTTGGGGAGTAGGTTTGATTAAGGAAATTGTGCTCCATTAAGAATCCTTATTTATTTAGTTATCATCTCTAACTGGCTTGAATGAGAATAATTTTCTTTTTCAGGCATGTGAATCTTCTGTTAAAGTTAAATGTGCTGTAAATGTTATAAAATTAAGTAATTATATAGATGATAAAAACCGCAGACAGGCAGAAGATAGGCTAAGAGATGTAGATGATTTTGGAGTCCAATAATATTGATGAGTGTCTAGCCTTTAGTTAAAGCAAAGGGTAATTAAGACATTAGACCAGCCCTTCATTTCTCTGAAGCCTAATTGGCAAATTGATTTGGCATCTAGGTTACAGAGGTAAAAAGAAACAGAACCTAGCCAGGACAGTCACATTATAGTTACTGCTCCTCTACCCATTATGGAGCGCCTATTTGTGACCATGGTGCTTTTCTTTGCCCTAACTATAAATGATTTCATACTAAATGCTAAGCAATAGGAAATGCTACTGTGTTATTACAGAGTCATTTCCATGGTCCGCTGTCTGACAGTTATATGATACAACTGCATGCTCTGTGGAAACATTTGGTTTATGGGTCTTATGAAATCATTTATCCAGGCTAGCAGAATGGCTCAGCAGGTAAAGGCTCTTGTAACCAAGCCTGATGACGTGAGTTCTGTCCTGGACACCCACATGGTGGGAGGAGAGAACTGACTCTAGTAAGTTGTCCTTTGATATCTGACACATAGACATGGATACACAAATAAATGTAATGTAAAAAATTTTAATCTAATAACTTAGGTCAACAGGCTTGTAGGGCACATTCCTTTATCTTCTAAGCCCGTGGTTCTCAACATATGGGTTGAGATTCCTTTGGGGGTCAAACGATCCTTTCACAGAAGTCTCATAACAGATATCTTGCATACCAGACATTCACATTGCAATTTGTAACAGTAGCAAAATTACAGTTAGGAAGCAGCAATGAAAATTGTATGGCAAGGGGGTCACCACAACATAAAGAACTGTATTAAAGGGTCACGGCATTAAAAAGGTTGAGAACCACCGTTGTAAGCCATCTTGCTGGCCCATTAACAGTATTTGTTAAGGCTTCACACATTTTTAAGTAATGTTTTACTAAACCAAACTGAAAATCACAAGTAATAATGAAGCCGAGTCATCACTAATCTCATACAAAGGGCTAAAGATGATAAATGTGACTGAATTAAAATCGCCACAAAATGAAACTTAGACCAACAGGCACACTAATCTAAAATGTCTCCTAGAGCCAGACTGGGTGTGTGGTAGATAATGACAAAGGACTCCTAGGCTTCTGTAGACACAAATGGGGAAAAAAAAAAAAGAATTCATTGCCAGTGTCCAGTATGGAATATGCCTGCCTTATGATTAACACAACCCAGACATGAATGGACCCTGCAAATGAATCACTTTGGAGAGTTTAATTGTGTGGCTGATAGAGGATTGATGAGATCTGAGAGAAACAGCTTAAATAATCTTTAAGTAAAAGTAACACTTGCTTTGGCCTGAGGAAACCTCATCATCCCCTCCAGCAAGGTCATCTTTACAAGATACCTTGTTTTTCTAGAATTGAAGTGTAGTTGATGAATAAAATATTTTATAATGCAAAAGGTAAAACCAACTTACTTTATTTTCACCTGATTGGTTAATGAATAATACTCTCAGTTTTAAGATACAAAGACATAATTTTGACATACACTGGCAGGTACTGTGAACGAAGTTATTTTTAATAAGAAGGAATTAGGTGATACTACTTCTCCATTTGAACAAGTTAGGCATGCTCACATAATTTCTTTCAAAATTGCCTGAGAAACAAAGTTGGGCTCAGCAATCCAATGTTCTACTCTCTAGCTTTTAAATCTGGAATGTATTGACTTTCCATTTGCAGGTGGGAACCTGTTAGTACATTGTCACGTGTAATAGATATAAATGCACAGCAGATACTACACTATGCACAGATGAACTCACTTAAAGGTCTAAGAGGAGTCTGAGCAGAACACAGGAGATACATCATCCCAGAAAGTGACTCCAGGGTCTTGTTTATCGTTACAGTATTTTCCATCCAGCCCAGCCCTCATTTCAATGCCATGATTGCAGCTGTCCATGCTAACACCTTCGCCTATTTTTCTGTCATTGGAAAAGTCAATAATATGACTGGATTCAGAAATATATGAGCATTCTACCTTCCCTGGCATCCACCAAAATATAGGGGTGTTTGAGAAACCCACATCTAAAAAAAGCATGGAGAAAGGTCTTTAGACCCTCAGGTTCCTACTCAGCATCGTTTGTTCTTGGCCAGCTGTATGACACAGGTAGTTAACTACCAGTTAGAAGAAAACTTAACTTCTAAGATGGAAATAATGGTGTGACATAAACCAGAAGGAGGCCAAACCAATCCAACCACTCATTTATTGGCAATATTGTCATCTACCGCTTCACATAATCAGATCCAAGCTATATTGTATTTATAAGCCTCGGTATTTTCCCTCGGCATTTATATATGCACAACATATATGTGCAAATACATATACATGTGTATGCACTTTTTGAAACAGAGATAAATAATTTATTTTTGTTTTTTCTTATTGCAAGTTTGTTCTTCAATGATTTCATGCATGCATATCATACATTCTGGTCACACATATCTGTCTACCTTCTTCTGTACTCGTTTAAGCCCCTCAAACTCCCTTTCTCCCACCAAATCCCCATCTCACTTTCACATCTTTTTGTTTGGGTTTTGTTTTTGTTCTATGACAGATACTGATAGAAACTAAATATTTATATTCTGTTAAATTCACAGAGTATAGTGCCAAGAATGGCAAATATTTAGTAGAGAGTCCTGAGGAAGAGGAGTGCTAAAACCAAAGGAAGGCAACAGAGTACAGCATGAACATAGATGGGTACACCTATAACTCTAGTGCTTGGTAAGCTGAGGCAGGAAGAGCATGAGTTTGAGGCCAGCCTGAGATACATAGTAAGATCCAGTCTAGCCTAGGCTATAAAGTGAGACCCTC
>NC_051069.1:72080414-72097414 GCF_004664715.2 Peromyscus leucopus
CCTTTGAAATATGCTGTAACATGTGTTATAGTTGCCTTGATTCTAAAAACAAAGGACAATGATTGATAAAGTACCAGCTACTTAGGAAAAAGCTCTGTGAGGAATAAGTAAGCCAAAAAACAAAACAAAACAAAAAAAAACCCCACAAAAGCAGTAACTGCCATCTCTGACATTTAAAAAGTATGCCCTCCCCTTTTCTTAATTCCTTTTCCATAACAACAACAAAGTAGGGAAGATTTGAGTGCCTCTGACCACATGGTTTTGTGTGTATCCACCCAGTGAACATATGCAAGTCCCACAAGGTAGACTCAACAGCACAGATTTGCAGAGACAAAGGAAATGCAGAGCTTTCCTAGCTTATCCAGACATACACTGTGGCAGAAGTGGGGTGTGAATTATATCATGCAACCGTAGACCAGTGTGGTGTCCAGACTTTAATTGCTGAGAGGCACTCCCCTTACCTCATGTCACAAAACCTGTCTTGAGAAAATTCTTGAGTTCTTTTTCTGCTGTTCTGTAGAAGAGCTCATAGTACTGAAAAGACAGTATTTTTAGTATTGATGTTCTATAATTGGGACTTAGAAGCTTTATCTGCTTATGTCTCGTGTGCCCAGTGTGTGTGTGTGTGTGTGTGTCCGTGTGTGTGTGTCCGTGTGTGTGTGTGTGTGTGTGTGTGTGTGTGTGTGTGTGTCCGTGTGTGTGAGCCCCTGAATCTTTGTTCCACTTTTTCAATTATTCCATGAAACTCATAATTAGCTTTGATAACAGCAGCTCTTTAATGTGCTGGTCATTGGCAGAGCATCAACCTCAGGATTTTACTTACTTATACTCACCATAAGGACCACAGAGGACCATTAGGAGCTGAGGAAGCCATAGTCCATAGACACAAGGAGCCACACTCTCGACCCACCTAATACAGGCAGGGTGCCCTCAATGAGAGAAGAGCACTTTCAATTGATTTTTTTTTTTTCAAAAACAGACTTTCATATGAGAAGGGTATGTATTGTGAAGCTGAGAGAAAAGGTTTTACAGGTATTCTCTGTTGCCAATTACAGTGATTTACTTCTAAAGCATTCACATCATTATCAGGGTGTATATTTCCCTTCCCTGTGTCCCAAGCAGCCAGGGACACCAGCTTAGAATATGAAGTGAAGATGATCGGGAAACAGGCCCGTATTTACAATTCAATTCACACCCCCCTGCCTGCACCCCCTCTTTATTACCCTGTGAGATACGTGTCATTACAATAGCTATTAAGATAGAAAAGATTAATTGGAACTATAATTATCTGATAAGACTGCCACAATGTCTATCCTGAGTTAGTACAAATTTCTGTGCTTCAACTAAAACTACTGAACAAAACATATGTGAATGATGAGGTAAAAATCTTCCAGATCCTGCTTCCACTGGACATCTCCTAAATATAAAGTATCATTCAAATAAAGAGTCATAGTGTCTTTTAAATTTTTATTAGTAAGAGGTCTGAGTACAAATAAATTTAACTTGACATTTAGAAAAAACTGATTTGTTCTCTAAGTTCTGTACATTTTAATATCCAATTCTAATACTAAACATCATAATGCTTTTAAGCTTTTAACTTAATTTGTTTTAATTTTAATAATTCTTTGCTCATTGGGTTAAATAGACTTCCAGGTAGAAAAAAGGCATAAATCCAATTAAAGTAAAGAATAAAAATTTTTCTGAAAAAGTTTAAAAACATTAAAATTAGAATACTTTGGTAGAAAACTTGTAGCCATGAACAAAATTAACATTGCATAATGTTTTTTATCAAGAACTGTATCACAAATAACATGTTTACATATATTACAATGATTTGCAATATAGTAATTGCTTATCACAGAAGATCTAAAATCCTCTTTGAGAAAAGTTTTAAATATTATTTAGCACTTTAAGGAGTCTGTTCCCAATAAGTGACAAGAAGCCGATCCAGGAGGTAGCAGGCTGTGCAGCTGGGAATGAGAGACCTAACCAGGTAATGTCTTATCAGCATTTAGAGGAACCCCAGATACCATGGGAACTCCTGCCCCCAGTCAGTGTGAATGCCTAGCTAGCATAAGACCCACACCAACAACAGATGGTCGATGCTCAGGTTACGCCATCACATACAGCGTTTCTCCTTGGCTGGTATGTCCAGAGGACCAGTCCTATTTAGCAAATGCCTCTGCGTCTGGCTTGAACTAAGTGGAAGGAAACTGTGCCATTCAACAGAAAGCTATTGCGTCTACTCGGCACAGTAGGTGTCCCAATTCTAAACATTTCTAACCACGGTTGCTTCAACATCAGTCCTGTAAACCCAAGAGTATCACACTTCTGTCTCCTGGATTTGAGCACAAGTTCAAATCTTAAAATTATGTATTAAAACTTCCAAAAATAGGGCTCTGGAAACATAATTGAGTTGAAAATCATTCTGTGTTGGGCTGACATTTCTTCTGCTTCCTGTATTTGGTAGGGAATCTTCCACCGGTCACCAGAATACAGAGTGTACAAAGGGAGTGGCATGACACTGTGCCCAAGCCTCCTGGAGCCACGCAGAGGGGCACCGTAGAGGGAAAAAATGTCTCCCGTGACCCACCTAAGTGGCCAGCAGAGCAGCAGTGAGTAATTCCAGGACTGTAACTGACAAGTACCGATTGCTCCTCAGGAGTAATACCTCATTACACACCGTGGTAAACGCCCCAAACACCCGGGGGGGGGGGGGTATTTCCAGAGGAAGCACTCAGCAGTGGTCTGACTGTCACCTCAGACACGGGCACAGCTCCTACGTCCCTCCACCCTCTGCTACTGGGGTCTTCACCGGAGACCTTTAATTTCCATCTAACCATCAGTGGGAAGACAATACTTAGGCTCAGTGAGATCTGACCAAAAATAAACAGAGGTAAAAGTAGGAAATAAAGATTCTAGTGAGGCTAAACTTCCCACAGGGGCCAGCTCAGTGAGTGAGACCAGCTGTACAAACAGAAAAAAGGAAGCAACAACTCTCCTTTTGGGTCATTTCAAAACAAAAAAGGCATTCTTAGCAACCTGGCTATGTGGTATGGCACTATCTGTTGAATTGTGCCACATTTAGCTGCTAAGAATTATTCCCTAATAAGGCTATTTTACCATTCAAAGTTAAAATGTTTGTAATAAATACTGTATTAAAATCCTTTAATATTTACAATTTAAAATATATACACACACATATATATATACTGCGGGCTCCTGTCAGTCATCGGAGTGTGACCTCTTCAATGTCCTCATCAACAGGGTCAGCAGCTTTGACTGTTGGCTTATTGCTTGTGTGTTTCGGCCGCGGCCTGTTGGGATTAAAACTTCTTCCCTCGCTGTGGAAAAAGTCTTCATCTTCACCATCAGGCTCCCGGACTCTGCTGCTTTTATCCCCAGAGGGGAAATGAAGAGGGTCCAAGTCTCCTCTGCCGGCAGCCAGAAAGTTCGGGTCACCACCGCTCTTGGAGGAGACGGTGGTGGCGCCGGCGCCGGCACTGGATCCGAACAGCTCCTCCATCAGGTTCGCCTTCTTCTCCTTCCTCAAAATGAAATCTACATTGTCCTTCCTCGGGCTTTCCAAACTGTTGTTCTGGAAATCTAAAAGGCTACTTTTTTGGCTAAGTGGATTGGACTTCCCTGACATTTTCGCAAACGAAGGCACGTAGCTACCAAATGCAAACTCATCTGGAGGGCCCGGGCTTCGAATTGGTCCTGGGCTCCGGCCTTCTCCTCTGGGACTTAAAAAACTCATGTCTGACAAATGATGTCCGTTAATTCTGTCTGAAGACTCGGAGAATGTGTATGATTTGGGGCTTCTGTCTGGAGAAAGCAGTTTTGATTCAAAGTTGGGGAGCAAGGGCAAAGGGGGCCGGTTGAGGTTCTGCGGATCCTGGAGTTCTTGGTTGATTTCGTCCAGTTTGGCAAGAAGCATTTCTGTCTTTAGTCTTTCTGCCTCGTCTTCGAGTTTATCAGCATTCTGAGTTTGAGACGTTTCCATCTGGAACCTTCCGGTGTCCAGTGCTGGCTTCTCTGCTCTTCCTAGCAAAGATGACTGACTCTTCACTTTATCAAGTTCTTCTCTTTCTCGTTCTGTATAAAATGAAATTTAAAAAGAGGAGTTTTATAGAGTAAGTATTTCTAAATAGGAAAACTCAGCAAAAAGTCTTGTACTCTATGTTTGACACTCAAAGATAGGTAGACTGGACATCATAATACTTTGTTTCCACATTGGACAGTCTGGGTTAGAAAGTAATTAACAAGGACCACACTTAAGAGCCACATCCCGCACACTGATCTTCAGTGTAGCAGTAGGAAGGGTCTCCATGGAGTGCTGTACAATTCATGGTGTGCAGTGAGACAGAAAGAACAAGGAATTTAAACAAATCCTTGGCTGAGAAAGCATCCCTTACTCCGAACTCCAACAGCAAGTGTGCTCACTCAAGTCAAGAGAGAATCTCAGTTACAACTCAAATGAAGAGCATCCTAACTTTTTTGTAAAAAAGGTATGTTCTTATCAAAAATAATAATTGCATAGACTAAAAAAAAAAACATAAGCAAAAATACTCCACAGTAAAAACGACCCTAGAGGTGAGAATTAAACACAATTTGAGAGAAGTTCTGAGAGAAGAAAATGCTTCCAGGAACAATCCTGTGTTTACCAACAAAATCACAATGTGGACAACAGATGAACTAAATATGTCCGAGTTAAAGCTCCTCGAGTGTGGGGACTGTGACGGAGAACTGTGAGAAAGGTCTGTGCCCGGGGAAAGGGCACAGCCATGATGTGCAGAATTCATTTGAAAGGCTCGGTTTTGTTTTGCCCATTCTTGGCAGTTTCCTCTAATTTTGAAATCATTTTTCAAGTGAAAGAACTAAAAATATTGAAATATCATAAATATTTTATATTTAAAATAAAATATCAGTAAATGGCATACATGTATCATTCTGATATCAGATCACCGCATATAGAACAGGAGGTGAGGAGACAGCCTAAGAGACCAAGCCATGGTCTTCTGTTATTTAATTCCTTTTCTTGTTCCCTAAAATGAACTGACCATAACAATTTTCCATCCTGTGGTTTAACACATGAAAGCACCTTGCTCAGCCTCTGGCCAAACGTGATATGAGTATCATTTTCCATCCAATATGCATGTTAACAACTTCAATTGGATCACAAATTTCTGTTCCATGAATTTCAGCTTAAAACAAACAGACAAACTTGAAAGATTTCTCTGTATACAACTACCACCGAACTAATGGGATACGAAACTTAGTCCGGGACTCCCGGTGCCCACACCTCTAGCACATTCTATCCAGATGGAAACTATGCGAACTTTCTCTGAACTTATGAGCAATGTTATTAAAGACTTACAAATTAAAGTAAAACAATTCTAGGAATATTCAGGGCCTTGTAGATCACTGATTTTTGTGTTTCAGCTACTCCTAGAGATCAAGGCCAACACAAGAAAGGGCTCTCTTGGTTAATTCTTCATTTAGTTCCAGGAATAGTTCCCCTCTGTGATTAAACATCGCTTCCTCTAAATTCTCTGGAGTTCATTCATTCATAATTCCCAAGCCCCAACAGCAACTTCCGTCTTCCTTCTCTTTCCTTTGTAACTCCATTCAATTGTTCTGACTCCAGTGTACCGCCCTCCGCTGCTGTCTCCGCCTCTTCCGGTTCCCTGCTCACTTACAGCCCACCAACTGCTTAGACAAACTCTTACCCCTCTCAGGCTTCCCCGAAGCCTCCTGCTTGCCAGAGCCTCCCTCCCGATCTTCACTGCGCGGTTCTTCTTTTTCCAAAGCTGGATGTAGAATCTCTGCTCCACGCTCGCTTTGCTCGTGGTACTCCAGGTACTATTATGCATTTCAAAAATGCAAATTCATATAGAAAGGGGGAAAATAGTCTTTCAACATGGTGGATCATCCATTAAGCATGATTACCAAGTTAGAAATTAAATCAAATCTTCACTTAATAAGTCCAGTTATCATGTTTTGAAAGATGCTTCAAAAGGGATTATTTCTTAATTGAGCTAAAGTTTTAAAGAAAAACTTTTATATTATAAAAAAATTATAAGATATATCAGAACCAATCAATATAATGAAAATAAAACCAACAACCTATATAAAATTGTGATGAGGTAAGCTGTAAAAGTAGCTTTGGTTTGTGTACTTTTATAACAAAATCTGACTAATCTACCTAACCAGAAATGGCTATTAACCAGCTGTGGTAGCCAACTAAGATAGTGTTGAATTATAGAACACAGGCATTGAAAGCCACACTGAATCTTTCAGATCTACATTATGTCTAAATCTCTAATAATTATATAGCATTTAAATCATATAATGTTATAAACTTATTTGCTAGCCCCCAAGATGGGCAATCTTCATTGTCAGCTTAGAATCCGTTGTCTAGGAGGAGATACACATCTGAGTGTATCTCTAAGAACTGAGGAGGGCTGGAGAGATGGCTCAGTGCTTAAGAGCACTGGCTGCTCTTCCAGAGGACCTGAGCTCAATTCCCAGCAACCACATGGCGGCTCACAATGATCTATGAGTGGGATCTGATGCCCTCTTCTGGCATAAAGGTGTACATGCAGATAAAGCACTCATATACATAAAATAAATAAATCTTAAAGGAAAAAAAAAAAAAAAACTGAGGAGGCCCCGATGAATGTGTCTGGACATACCCAATGGCTGGGGATTGAAAGGGAAAAAGAAGAGAGCTGGCTGAGCATCCACATTCATCTCTGCTTCGTGACTAACTGTAATATGACCAGCTGTCTCCCGTTCCCCACCATAATGGATGACATCCCCTTCAAACCAACAGCCAGAAAGAGCCGATTCTTTCTTGGGCTGAACCTTATAAGATATTTGGTCACAGAAACAAGAAAGGTAACTAGCACACTTCCCCAGAGGACACAGACCAGTGAGAGGTGGGAAATATGCATGGAACTTCTGACCACATTTGTGAAAACAGATTTCCTGGAGTTTGGCTCTGGGCATCCTGCTGAACTCACCGAAGAAAGATACTCTGTTTCATTCCATTTGTTTTCGTAACACAGAACTGTCTGTGGTGTGATGGGAAACTCTTCCAGCTCCAAGTCTTCAGTGGTCTGTACTCCCTTTGTACACAGGTCTGTAAAGTCACTCTGGCATGATACTGCCAAAAAGTCAGAAACAAGTTTTCTAACCCCACTGAATAATGTTGACACATATTCAATTGGCAATGGTCATCTAAAGGAGAGCGCACACTTTGTTCATGAAGGATGAACTAGCAATTATGTGATTTGAAGACAATTATACTACAAATGCTAATAATCTTTTGCAAAGTTAACGCTTTAAGATTTCTCTAATTCATAGGAGAATTATACTTTTGTTTAAGAGAAGTAAAACTGCACAATAATACAAAGAGTAAGTGAAGTGAAATAATATCTGGGATTCGATTTAAAATACGCCAGCAAGTGGAAGGAATGACGAGAACAGCAGCAGTAAAGAGTACAATTGTTACAGCTAGCTCGGTGCTCAATACTTGGGAGCAATTACATACTTATGTTATCAAAATTGCAATAAGAAGGGTTTTAACCTTTTATTAAAACTAAGTTTATTTAATGATAACAGAAAAGCTGTACACTAACACAACATTTTGGGATGCTTCAACACAGGAACATATAGGCATTTTTAAAAGGCTGCATAAAATGTATTTTTTTTTTTAGTTTTGTAAATTCTATTTTTTTTTTTAAATTTATGTGCATGGGTTGTCTCTGTGTCTGTGTGTCATGCACGTGTGTGTGATCAGGAAGCCCAGAAGAGGGCATCAGATCCCCTGGAGCTGGAGTAGCAGGTCACAGTGAGCCGCCTTACATGAGCGCTCTGGAAGATCATAAAGTGCTTTTAACCACCCCACACACTCCCCCACTATCTCTCCATCCCCCCCAAACATGATTTTAACGACTTCTCCTGAAGAAAGACAAAAGTAGAAAGACTGATTACTAGCAACGCTGATTTGCAAAAATCAACCCAAATCTATTCCAAGGGGCTCTTCCCCTTCCCTTTCTTTACTTAGAACCCTTATGACTGACAGCCCCGGTGTCAGCAGTAAGGCTACCGTACCGTGCTTTCTTGCAATAACTTCTTTTTCTTTCTTTGGAGAGGACTTGGGCAGACGATTAGCGTATATGTTTTTTATATCCAATTCTCTCTCCTTTTCCTGAAATCAAACCCAATACAAGAAAGGCAGATAATCAGTTTGAAATTAAACACTCTCAGTATGATAACCAATATCTTCTTTATTAAATTGGAATATTTCTAGGTCAGCTCTCCATTGTAACTATCAAACTAGAGGAAGAAAAATCTCCTAGGAGGGGAAAGAGAAGGAGGGGGAGGATGGGGAAGTGGAGGGGGGAGAGGAGGAAGGGAAGAGGGAGGGGGAGACAGAGAGAAGGGGAGAGAATGGGAGAAGGGGGAGGGGAGAAAATACCACAAGCTCCACTCCTCCCCCACAGGGCTGTAATGGCTCTCTGATCCAGGCTTAGCCACAGAGACAAAAGTAGAGTCTCTCTTAAGTGTGTGTTTGGGCTATTAATGACTTAAAAATCAAGAGCATGTTTTTCAACCCAAGAGATCTTCACACTATGGGAATAATGCCTTTTTCTGAGAACTTGAACATCAAAGAGAAAACTATATAAGGTTGTACATAATTCTGTAGAATCCTGAACAAAATTCCAACCCATCAATGACCTCCAGAAAATGAAAACATGCTTAATACAATTAACTAATGTGAATTGGTTTCCTCTAAACAAAATGAAGGGGGTCTCAACTTTAAAAGTAGGCAGTCCTGGGGTCATGTGAAGAATAATACTGGATCACTGAGGAGTGTGAGGCACATGCTCATTCCCATGGTTCTCTTGCAGAATTTTGTAAAATTTATTTCATTTACATTGCTGCGATTGGCATATACACGGTACTTTACTTTGTTATAGCAATTATAGTAATAATGCTCTTCTAAGTGACACATACAGTACCAGAATTTTGTGAATTACACAGTAATAAATATGAATAGTGACCAGTTCTTTAAAAAAATACGAGGTTTTCATGTAATTTATATGACAGGAGAAATAATAATAATAGAAATAATAAATGTGGTCTAAAAGAACATGCTCACCTTTAACTTGTGATAGAGCCGCTGCAGCTCCTTTTGAAGAACTTTGTTTTCATCATAGGCCTCAAATGCCCTTTTCCGCTCAGCAAGCAACTGCCGCTGGAAACTGTTAGTGCTTAGCTCGAGGTTTTTTGATAGCTCCTTTGTGTAGTAACAACAAAACCAACAGTCAGACACAGGGTTTAGACGTGCCAGGCGACATCTTGGTAGCACTGACAAGTCTTAAAAACCAGGCTAAGTTTAGTGTTCACGAGCGTAACACAAGCCAGGAAACAGGCTCCCTATCCATTAGTAAGATGTCTAGCGTGTTAATTCTTCCTTGCTTTTCCTGATGATGGGTGATCAATCCTTACACATTTGCCTACAGCACACAGTCACTTGAGGGACCAAAAGGCAGAACTGGTAACAGAAGGGCTTCCAGAAATCAGTGCTGGGAAGTAAATACCAAGGTACTAAGGGCAAACAGTACAGATGGAGCATGTGCACTGGAACACCCACTCGGGAAACTGGCGGCTGTTCCCATGGTCTCTGAACGTGCATCATCGAGGTTATGAAGAATTGAAAATAGAACACTCTTTTCCCCCAAATAAATAGTTATTTGCCTACCTTCTAGACAAAAAGGTCTTCTGAACAAAACATAAAATCCCATAGAAAAAGGGAAAATATAAGGTAGCTATAATCTCACTTCTTAGGAATTATCAATGTCAATATCTCAGTGTATAACCTGACTTCCATGAGCTTTTCCCGCCTCACTGTGATAAAAACCTAAAGCAACAGACTCTGGTACCAAATCCTTTAAAATGGAATCACTTCACAGATTAGCATAATTTATTTAAGTAGATTCTGCTGTCCCAGTTTTTCTGTGCTTCCAGCTTTTCCCATAGTGAATATCCTAGAATAAATAACTTCAAACATAAATTGATTATTTCCCTAGAGCAATGTTAAGAAATGAAGTGTCTTGGATCTTACTGAAATTAAGAACTCCAGTCTTTGAAAGTAACAAAGTGAATAAAAAGCCATTTTGAGGGAAATAACTTATCTGATTTATATCAATCACTATAACAACACACATACATGATATCTATATCTATATATACACACACTTGTGTGTGTATATATATATATATACACACACACACACACACACACACACACACATACACAAAATTCAAAGAAACCAAACAGCTCAGTAAAAGTAGAGGGAATATTTGAACCGGTGATTTACCAAAGAAGACAGAGACAAATAAGCACCAAATGTGAGGCTCCAGTATCATTTTCTATGAAGAAAAATGCAACCTAAAGCCACAATGAAGTGATATTACCTGTTAGAATGTCTAAAACTAGGAAATCTAATCGACAATGGTCCAGGGGATGAACAGCTATCAACATTCATGTACTCTGAGTGGGAATATACCATGTGCAATGTACGCACAGTTTTCAGGGCAAGCGGCTGGCTTAGCTTGGCGACTTTCCTCAACGTGTCAGTTAAGGAGTTAAGGGTAAAAAGCAGAGAAAACCGATATATTCAGCATGACCACACTAGGAGGAACAGCTGGCCACACAGACATCACAAGCCCCCAGGATGATCTAAGAAGGCAATGTTTTCACCTACTCAATACTGCACCAACAGTGGCTAACCTTGGTTTAGTAACAATGACGCATCGGAGATCATTGTTAAATGCAACGCTACGGATACTCTAACCAGAACCTAGTGGTGGAGTCCTGTAATCTCAGATATGGGAAGGCGGAAGGAGTAGGAGCCTAGATAGAAGCCAGCCTGGGTTACACGGTAAGATTCTCTCTCAAAAAAATCCAAACCATAACATAGTACTTGGTTAAAATGTTCTGTGTAAAAGGCTAGAGACCTACACAGGTCAGCAGCAGACTTCCTGCAGATTGGATCCTGTGTTTCAGGAGGAAATTACTATAAAAGACATTATGTCAACAGGGAAAAAACCCACTAGGGACAGTGGAATAAAAGAAATTACTGTATACATGTAAATCACAATACTGATGTATTTAGGGTCAATGGGTATGATATATGTAACTTCCGCTCAGAAAGTTAATCTGTGTGTCTGCATGGGACAGAGAAAGAACATGGGATCCCATGACTGCATGTTAATATAATTATTAATATAAATCAAGCATGTTAATATTTACAATAGGTGAGTTTGATAAACTATTTAGTTTAGTATTCATTGTAGCATTTTAGATTTACAACTCTACAGAAGCTTGAAATATTTCTACAAACCAGGTAGTAAGAAAACTGTCCCTCTGAATATATTGAGGCCGATTAGGAAGTCATTAAACTAAAGAGAAGAAATGCAGCAGAGGTAAATGGGATGTAATGTGCTCAAGTTCCAAATGAACGCGCTCTCCAGAAAGAACCTAAATGAGAGCCAAGAAAAGAAACACTGCAGAGTCAAGACAAAAGATTTTCAGCAAAGATGAAAAGGTTTGCAACTCAGAAGTCCTTACTAAGAGAAAATATACTTCAGTAGGAAAGAATGTGAACCCTGAGGGAAAGAACCAATACTGAGCAACAGTAACAAGCATAGAACAATGGTAAACGTAGAAAATGTCAGGAGTCACCTTAGAATGGGACCTACTGTCTGAAATTGTACACTTGGGAGTCTGGAGCCCTTGCACACCTCAGTTTCTGTGACTCCACAGACATTTGCTGCCCTGGGTCAATGAAACTTTCCGCCAAGGAGAGCAGAAAAAACTGTATCTGAAAAAAACAAAAACAAAGCAAACAAACAAAAAAACCCAAAACCAACCAAACAAAAAGCCCTCCACATTCTACCTCCCAAAGGAACTGGTTGTAACCTCACCTCACACGTGCATAGGAGATACTTAAGTGGAAAATACAAGCCCCAGCAAAGAGGGAAGGCAAGGTGAGCGCATCAGGGAAGCTGCAGCCAGGCACTGGGGCACACAGACACCAGCTATGCTGAAGAGGAGCAGGGCTTCCTGGTCAGACTACTGAGGGCTGGCCACATGGGATCACCAGAGCCTGTGCCCCTTGCCTGATGATCAGGAATTTCTTTTCTGATAATCAGGATGTAGACTCCACTGACCACAATGTTTCCAAGCTGTAGGACATGATCTAGAAACCAAACCTGAGAATCCTTACAGGTAGAAGGGGCTGGAATACAAACTACAGGCACAGAAAACATAGTCACTGAAATTACAGTGAAAAAAAAAGGAGGGGGGTGTCTCCAAATCAAGGGGGAATAACAAACATTACAAGAGGCATTTAGAATTCTAAACAGACATGACCAGAAAAGCATGCATCCAAGGCACATTATACGAAAAATGCCAACAAAGAAGAACACAGAAAGCCACAGAAGAAAACTTCAAGTAACATACCAGACAGACTTATCCACGTAACATCAGACCTCTCTGCAGAAAGCCCAAATGCCAGGAAAACATGGAGAAGAGTGAACAACTGCTTGTTAAGATTACCATACAGACCAAAGTTATCCTTTAAGATAAAGGAGATGTTTTCAAGATGAGCACAAACTAAAGCAATTCATGACTACTAAACTAGCACTACAGAAGATATTTTACAACAGGAATAGAAGAATAAGCAAAGAATCAAGCATATTTAACTCAGTATTTGGCAAATCCCTAAAATAAATAAGAAAGAGAGAAAAGAACAAAAAGTGTACACATAAACCAAGAAAAAAATCCAAGAAATTACAGTAGCAAATAACTCTCAATATTGACCCTGAACCTAAGTAAGAGGTTGTTAGCTCTCCAACTAAAAACTGCAGACTAGCGTATGAGACGACAAACAAAATCCAACCTCACTGGGAAAGATGCGCTCGGAAATGGAAAGGCTGGAAAGGGATTCCCCCAGCATGAAGAAGCTGTGAGCAGGCAGGAACAGGAGGACTGGTGGGTGATAGAACAGACTTCAAGCCAGAATTAGAGGGATGAAGAAGAGCCGTCCACAACCAAAGGAACAATCATCAAGAGGACACAAGGGTTGTAAATATATATGTTCCACACATTGTTATACCCAGTTTCCTAAATCACATGCTACAGGTCCAGATAAAACAACGGTGATCTCAACACACACCAATTCTTACCAATAAACAAGTTATCAAGACAGAGAAGCTTCAAAGTAAGTTTGAACACAGGGAACAGATCTAACTTTCTTCTCAACAGTTCATGGCACTGTCTCCAAAATAAATCAATTTTAAGCCATAAAAGAAATCTTACAAATATTTAAAAACTGAAATTTTTTTCTTATATCTTCTATCATAATGGACTAAAATTAGAAATCAATAGAAAACCACAGAAAGAAAAAAAAAGAAAATATTCAAACATAAGTTGAAGGATTTGGAGGAATGTGGTGGGAAGTCGATATGATTAAGATGCATTGTATACATGCATGAAATTTTCAAAGAATAAATTGAAAACACATCTAAATGGGTAAAAAGAAAACTATGTAAACACTTGGAGATTGACCAATAAACTATTGAATGATTACTGAGTCACTGAAGGAAACGGGGGAAATTGCTTAGAATCAAATGAAAGTAAAAACACAACCTACCAGGTAGTTCTGGGGGCAGGGATGTTTACTGCGATCGTACCTACATTAAAGGAACCACAGACATCTCAAATAATTAACCTACTGATACACATCAAGGTCTCAGAAAAACAAAAGCAATCCAAACCCAAAATGAGTAGATGGAAAGAAATAACAAAGATCAGAGAGAAAAAAATTAATGAGACACTAAAGCATCATTATACTAAAGAAAATCAGTGAAACAAAGTTAGCTATCTGAAAAGATAAACGTTCTCAAGAATACAGAGAAACTCTTAGCCAAGGTACATAGGAGAGGAGCAGAGAGGAGGAGAAAGGGGGGAGAGGAAAAGAAGAGCAAGAGAGAACATGACAACCCAAATTAATAAAATTAGACATGAAAAGGGATATGATAACAGATACCGATGAAATCCAAAGGACCTTTAGTTGATAGTTTGAAAACTTGTGTTCTAGGAAGTTGGAAGCTGGAAGGAACAGTTCAATGTCTAGACTCGTAAGATCTGCTGTAACTGAATGAAGGTGATACACACAACAGATCCAGAAGAAGCAGTGAGACAGGATACGGAGAAACCAGCGTTGATGTAGTCACTGCTACATCCTCATGACAACATGCCTGAGAAAAAGAGCCGAGGGAGGGTGTAACTCACAGTTCAAGGGGGAAGCCGGGAAGTCATGACGGGCACGTAACAGCAGTTCCCATGCACCCACGACAGAGACAGCAATGCTCCTGCACCATTGTTTCTCCTTTTTTTCAGTCTGGGACTCCAGACCATAGAAAGGATCTTCCCTGAGGTGGGAAGTCAAGATCAGTTAACTCCATCTAGAAACTAGATACTCCCAGAGCTTCATTTCATAAGTGACAGCCGGTCCTGTCAAGCTGACAATCAGTATTAATATGACAAAATATAAATTAGTCCAGCCACTGTGGGAAATGGAAGGTCCTAAAGAAACTAAAAACAGAACTACCATGTGATCCAGCTATTGCTGCTTTTGAGTGTATATCCTAAAGAAATGAAGTCAGCACACCAGACACCTGCTGCCCATGTGTACAATGGCACTATTCCTAACAGTGGGACTCAGCCTAGGCGCTCAACAGATAAAAATATAAAGGAAACAACACACACACATACCATATACACACATACACCACACCATATACACACATACACACACACCATATACACACATACACCACACCATATACACACATACACACACACCATATACACACATACACCACACCATATACACCATACACACACACCATATACACACATACACACACACCATATACACACATATACACATACCATATACACATATACACACATACCATACACACACACCATATACACACATACACACACCATATACACATATACACCATATACACACATATACACACACACCTATACACACATATACACACACCATATACACACATATACACATACCATATACACATATACACACCACATACACACATACACCACACCATATACACACATATACACATACCATATACACACATATATGTATACCATATACATATATACATACCATATACACACATCATGATACCATATACATACACATACCATACACATGTACATGCATACTATACACACACACACACACATACTATAAACACATGAACACATGCCTGCAGCAGTAAGTTTCTCTGGTCCCACCTGTCCCTGCAATACGTGTTTCTCCAGTCCCCACCTGTCCCTGCAGTCCCACAGCCGCTTATAAAATAATTACTCAGAGGCTTAATATTAATTGCAAATTCTATGGCATATGGCTTAGGCTTCTTGCTAGGTAGCTCTTATAACTTCAACTCATCCCATAACTATTAATCTATGTATTGCTACATGTTCTGCGGCTTTACCTGCGTCCCATTACATGTTGGTCCTTGGACGGCGATTTGGTGTCTCCCCGAGCTCTCTTTTCTCCTCTTACTCTCTCTCTTGGATTTTCCCACCTGGCTCCATCCTGCCCTGCTATAGGCCAATGCAGCTTTATTTATCAACCAATCAGAGCAACACATATTCACAGCGTACAGAAAGATATCCCCCAACACATACCATATACATACATACATGCATACCATACACATACAAAAACACATACCATAGAATATTATTTAGCTGAGAAGAATAAGTTCTTGTCATTTTCAGAAAATTCAGTGGAATTGGAAGTCATCATAGTGAGCAAAATAAGTCGGACACAGGAAGACAAGTATCACACACTCTTTCCCATAAGTAAAAACAGAATAGTGACGACCAGGGCCTGGGAAGGCTATGAACGCAGGATGCAGGAAAGAGTGGAAGAAGGGTGGATGGCTATAGCACCCATGTCATGTGCCCACATGGGAACACCACAGTGAATCCCTTAACATGTACACTTACAGGTACTAATAAAAATAGATATTTCCTTCATGATGAAAATATAAAACTCGAGATGAAATGAACAAATAGAAATGACTTCAGGGCACTAAAGCTGGAACACAAGCCAGGAGTCTGTAAGAATTAAGAAAATGCATAATCAGCAAAAACAAAAGACCAATACAAACTTAGAAATAAGCATGCAATCCAGAGGCTTGAGAGGTGAAATGTAAACAGCAAAAGGAGAGAATACCTTACACATCATTCTAGAAGAGAATTTTAGTCTTGAATTTTATAAGCTGCATGAGGGCCGCTTAGAATAAAATAAAATTCTGTGTGAACACTGACATAAAACCCCCGGTATTAGCATAAAGAACCAAGCAATACATAAAACTACATCAAGCAAAGCAGCATTAACCCCTAATGTATCTAAATAAGTCTAAGTGCATCACACTAATGAAACAAGAATGCATTAATCTGTCCCGTAGATACAGCAAAGGCAGGCATCCGAACATCTGATGAGATTCAGTTCATTACTGAAAAGCAAAGCTCAGCACCATGTTTCCTATTATGCATGATTTTCCCTCACAGAGAAAGATCCAGAAGGGTGCTAGAAGCTGTGATCTCTGGGTGCTAAGAATATTTAGTTTTCATTGTTTTTTCCTCTTTTTAAAAATGAACAAGGAAAAAAAGCATTAAAAATTAAAGGCCAACTCTAAAGATGTGTTTGAAAAGAACGTGTCTGGGAAGAAGACGCTCCCAATGGCTTCGGCACAGCTAGTCCTGAGGAGGCAGCCACGGGGACTTGATTAACAATGTCTTCCTTTTCAGAATCAGACCCAAGGCAAAGTAGAAATCAAGTAAGAGCATGAATGTTTTAGATAGT
>NC_051069.1:72097914-72121914 GCF_004664715.2 Peromyscus leucopus
GCTGCATCAAGGCTGAGCAAGGCATCCCTCCATAGGGAATGGGCTCCTAAAAGCCAGTTCCTGCACTGGGGATAAATCTGGTCCCACTGCCAGGGGCCCCACATGCTGCCCAAGCCACACAACTGTCACCCACATTCAGAGGGCCTAGTTTGGTCCCATGCAGGTTCCCCAGCTGTCAGTCCAGAGTCAGTGAGCTCCAACTGCTCGGGTCAGCTGTCTCTGTGGCTTTTCCCATCATGATCTTGACCTCCATGCTCATATAATCCCTCCTCCCTCTCTTCAGTTAGACCCAGGGGCCTCGGCCCAGTGCTTGTTACTAGCAGTTTTGATGATCTCATCTATCTTATGGTAGTTTTAGGAGATGGGAAGGAGGAATGAGGTAAATGAAGATGCTTTATTTTAACTGCCAATAATTGTATCAATATAGTTGCATACTTTTTTCTTTCAGTAGTAAATCATGACCTATGAATAAATATGTGTGTGATATTTAAGAATTTTTCAGAATAGTGTTAGGCTATCGACAGTTGTGACACCACTGTAACCTGTGGCATGTCATAATCCATGCTCAAACCTTGATCTCCTCAGCTCTTTTGGCCCGACAGAATGTCTATGCATAGGAGAAATAGCAGTGTTTTTGCTTTTTTTTTTTTTCCCCTGTTCATATCCTTTTGGCTAAAACCAAACTTCTCCTCCTCCTCCTCCTCCTCCTCCTCCTCCTTCTTTTTGTAAATTAAAAATTGCGCTTTTCTAGGGGGCTGGAGAGGTGGTTCAGTGGTTAAGAGCATGGTTGCTCTTCAAGAGGTCCTGAGTTCAATTCCCAGCAACCACATGGCAACTGTCTGTAACTACAGTTCCAGAGGATCCAACACCCTCACACAAACATACATGCAGCAAAACACCAATGCATATTAAATAATTTTTTAAAAAAAATTTTCTAAAGAGCCAGCTGAATGGATAGTCAGTGCTTTGATGTTTTGATGGATAGATATCCAGTGCTTTAATGAAAGGCTTTCATTTCATAAACAAGATCCCAATTTAACTTCAGAATTTAACAACAGATAACTGCTGAACAGATGCTTTGTACATGCAGGTTTGCACATGGATAGAGTGACAATGGATCCCTGCTTCCCTAGATAGCGGATGAGTTTGTAAGTAAACATCACTGTAAAACACAATTCAGCATTAGATGGATTCACTAACTGTGAAGTAAAAAGTACCCGGAGTTGGGAAGATACAGTGTCTTAACTTTTCTGAATATCGTTCTGAGTCCTCAGCTCATACTCTTGGATGTTAGAGCAAGGGCAGCACATTGAAAGGGTGAAAGACCCGAAACACCACTAAATAACTACAGCATAACTGATGGCATCTGGATGGCTACATGGCACAGAATCTGCAACTTGGAGGCAGTCATCAGTTCATTTGCTCTTTCTCTCATGTCTTTGTGGCTGATGCCTCCGTTATGAGCTCTGTCATGCCCACTAGGTAAAATCCTTAAAAATTCTAATAAGGTATCTTTTAAAAAAGATTCATTTTTATTGTTTTTAATTGGTGTGTGTGTATGTGCCTGTGTGTGGATATTACATGGGAGTACAGCTACCCAGGTCAGAGGTACTGGATTCCCCTGGGAGCTGGAGTTAAGAGTAATTGTAAGTCAACCAACGATGTGAGTACTGGGAATTGAACTTGAGTCTTCTGCAAGAGCAATATGTGCTCTTAACTTCTGAGCCACCTGTTGAGCCATCATAATGCATTTTTTAAAAGGTGTGCTTTATTTATAATTATGTGCTGTGGTGGTATTGTGTTCTCCAAAATATTGTGTACTCTAATAAATTTATCTGGGGTCAGAGAACAGACAGCCACTAGATACAAAGGCTAGAAAATGGTGGCACTCACACCTTTAATCCTAGCATTCCAGAGATAGAAATCCCTCTGGATCTCTGTGAGTTCAAGGCCACATTGGAAATAGCCAAGCATGGTGACATGCCTTTAATCCCAGAAAGCCAGCCTTTAATCCCAGGGAGTGGTGGTAGAAAGCAAAAAGATATATAAGGCGTGAGGACCAGAAACTAGAGGCATTTGGCTGGTTAAGCATGTGGCTGGTTAAGCATTCAGGCTTTTGAGCAGTAATTCAGCTGAGACCCATTCCGGATGAGTACTCAGAGGCCTCCAGTCTGAGGAGACAAGACCAGCTGAGGATCTGGCGAGGTGAGATAGCTGTGGTTTGTTCTGTCTCTCTGATCTACCAGCATGGACCCCAATAACTCGCCTCAGGTTTGATTTTATTAATAAGAACTTTTAAGATTTCTGCTACAATGTGCGTCTGTGTGTGTGGGGGTGGGTGGGGGGGGGTGTCACATGAGTGCAGGTGCCAAGTCAAAGGCATTGGATTCCCCAGAAACTGGAGTCATAGGTAATTGTGAGTTGCCCAGCTTGGGTGCTGGTAACCAAACTTGAGTCCTATGTAAGAGCAATATGCACCCTTAAATACCGAGCCATCTCTCCATACCCCATGGTTTTTATATGTATGTATGTATGTATGTATGTATGTATGTATGTATGTATGTTTGGTTGGTTATTTAGCTCAGCCATTCACTTCTGCTTTAGGCTTTCCAACTTGACCTATTAATTGTCCACCTGACAGGTACCTTACCTGTGTAAACTTCAGTTTTGACAAGGTAGGTGGTAATAGAGAGATATCAATTCTACCACACTCAGGAAAAAGGAGAATTAAATTGGCTCTTGTAATTGAAGAAAGTGTTGAATGAATAACCAAATGATAAGTTAGGGAAAGATACAGTTAAGTCATGGGAAACCTATAAGGAAACATAGAGGAAGGTTATATGGGCAGAAAACTAGCGTTTTCTAGAAGAGGAGTATGAGGCAGACCATTTACAGATATCCCCTACATTGCAAAAAATCAATACATTATTTATCAACCATCCAGAAAACTCTGTGGCACTGTAGGTGGGAAAAATCCGGGGGTACAAGCACCATGATTACGTGTAATCAGTGAAGGTATCGCAGCAGTGCACCACTGGCATCTTCTGCAATTTGCCCTGCAATACTAACTCTAAATAGTCAAAGGGTTTACAAAAATGGCATCGTGATGAAAATATTTAAACCCAACACAGTAATTATCTGCTCCCTTTCACCACTCAAAAACACAAACGGCCCTTTGGGCACACACCCAATCTCAGCACTCCAGAGGAAGAATCAGGAGGATTTTGAGATCTAGACACGTTGTGGCTACATAGTAAGTTCATGGCCAGTCTGACCTAGGGAGTAAAACCTTGTTTCTGAACAGTAACCAACCAACCAACAACAACAATAATAACAAAATACCCGCAAGTAAAAGGGAATACAGATATTTGATGTTTTTCTTTTTTTTTTTTTTTACTTATAAACTGTATGGCCGTGGCAGGCTTCTTGTTAACTGTTCTTATATCTTAAATTAACCCATTTCTATTAATCTATAAGTTGTCACGTGGCTCATGGCTTACCGGTACCTTACATCTTGCTTGTCATGGTGGCAGCTGGCAGGTCTCTCCCCTGCCTTTCTGTTTTCTCTTTCCTCCTCTCTGTTAGTCCCGCCTATACTTCCTGCCTGGCCACTGGCCAATCAGTGTTTATTTATACAGAGCGATATCCACAGCAGGTCAACATCCTTTTAACATGTCACATGACATAGAGTCACTGTCAGACTCTTCACAGATTGGTGTTCTTTGAACACACCTGAAGATGTTTCAGAAATGATGTTACTATTTCCTTCTGAGCAGATAGGAAACCAAAGAAATTAATTGTGGTTTCAAAACATTATGGCTCCAAATTAAACATAATCAAAGATCTGCCATTTCATACACTACATATTTGATTATTTTCCTTCTTGAAAGAAAGTATCTCTTAAACTTTCCTGCCTGCAATCTTTCTAGTTTGCATCTTGCCCTCAGCATGCCTCTCTCTGCTTCTATCATGTGAGGGAGGATGTCTGTGTAAACTGACTTAATCATGATTATCACCTAGGTCTTTACATGTTAGAAAGATAAAATCCCTGACTTTGCAAACATTTTATGCAGGAATACTGTTCTGCCAATCTGGAAGATTTTTTGGTTGTTGTAGATTTTAAGAACTAATGCTTTTGAAAGCCACTAGGCACAGACATTTTTTTTTCTAAACTTTTAACACAAAATAATTTATCCAATTTGCCAAAAACCTTAGGAAATAAGTACATCGCACCTAACAAATTAGATACCTGGAACACAGAGCAGTGACTTCATCAAGGTAAGGGAGAGGGGTCCTACCAGAATTTAAAAACCAGAATTCTACCTCCAGTGTTTGGTGATCAAAAAACAGTTAGCAGTGAGGAAGTCAGAGTGACATGAGTTACAGAGATGTTCCTTATACCTATGATACTCTTACCAAAGTGTTTTTTTTTTATTTGTCCCTTTGTTTTATCAAGGGCTCCTTTTTTTGACTTATGGGAACCATATGGTCAAACCCATGAAGATTCTCACTGCAGATTGAAAACATGATTGTAAACTTTCAAAGAGGACCTCCTTCATTGCTGGTGGGAATGCAAGCTTGTACAATAACTTTGGAAATCAATATGGTGCTTTCTTAGAAAATTGGGAATCAGTTTCCCCCAAGATCCAGCTATACCACTCTTGGGCATATACCCAAGGAATGCTCAATCATACCACAAGAGCACTTGCTCAGCTATGTTCATATCAGCATTGTTTGTAGTAGCCAAAACCTGGAAACAACCTATCTAGGTTCAACTGAAGAATGGATAAATAAAATGTGGTACATATACACAATGGAATACTACTCAGCAGAGAAAAACAATGACATCACGAGGTTTGCAGGCAAATGGATGGATCTAGAAAAAAATCATCCTGAGTGAGGTAACCCAGACTCAGAAAGACTAACATGGTATGTACTTACTCATAGGAGGATACTAGATGTGGAACAAGGATGACTAGACTGCTACTCACATCACCAGGGAGGCTACCTGGAAAGCAGGACCTCAAGAAAGACACGGGGATTGCCCAAGGACAAAGAAATTGATGAGATCTACATGAACAGCCTGGACATGAGTGGGGGAACCATGGTCTTACTATGTAGACCTGGCTGACCTTAGATTCACCACATGGAACAGGATGGTTTCCACTCATCAAGATTCAATCTCCCACCCCTTCTGCAGACTGTTTGGAATAAAGCCCTTCTGTGATTGCTTCAGAACTCATTGAGGAATCTTAAAGAACAATTTTCATTACTGATACATTGACTTTTCCACTGTAGCTGGTGGGAGCTGGTGATCAAATGGAGCTGAGAAATGGATCCTGAAAGTGTGGATGTCTACCTTGCCTCCTTTTTCAACTCTCTGAGTATGAAATAATCCACAAAAGACTTGCAAAACTCAAGACTAAATGTTCCACATTTTGGGGGTGGGGGAAGGGTTACTAAAATACCTGAGACATATGGAACACAGAAGAGTGACTTAGTCAACATACTGCATCTTGTTTTTGCTTAAACTAACAATTTTAGTCTTTTATTTAGATGATAACATACAACTTGGCAGCACGTTAGCTCCTGTTTTTTTCCTAATAAGAGGTGTTATTCAGGACTGTTGGTCTGTGTTAGAAATTTAGAAGTGGGGTCCTTTCTTGAGACTTGGGAGTCCTCCTTACAAAGTCATTTCTCTTCATATTATATGTTGTGTTATTTTCCTCCTGGGAGGCTGACCACCAGGGATGAGGAAATTGATCTTGAGAAGAGTGCAGAAACTCCTGAAGATGGGAGACAGCTAAATATGCCTGAGAGATGGTAAGTCCTATAGTGTCCAGGGAAAGGACACAGGTGTGCTGGGCAATGAGGCTGGGAAATAGTCTAGACTAGGATGAAGTTTTTCTATTTTGATTTATACATAGGTTGTAAGTATTTTGAAAGCAGCCTAATGATACAGTCTGAGGAAGGATGAAAATGTCAGTGTGTGGTGTGACAGTTTCCTCTGATATTGAAACATTCCATTCTGCAGGTAAATTCTTTAAGACAGAAAGTAAATCACTCAAGATAGTTTCAGGAAGTCCCTGAAGTTGACCAGATTAAGCAATAAAAGCGGAGAGTCCCCCCTACCCCCACAGGGGAGCATAGCCAAGCTCCAAAGAAGACTCTCAACCTAGTCAAGCTGCAAAGAAGACTTTGAGACCAGGCCAACTGTCTGGAAGAAGCAAAAACCAGCCAAGCTGCTTGGAAGAGGGTTAGAGCTACTGAGGCACCTGGAAAGGACAGTGTCCAACCTGTTGAGCTGCCTGCAGGCTGTGCAGTGTACCCTAGGCTTTCAGCTTTGTGAGCTGTCATGCATGCTAGAATGGGCTTGGGTGATACAGCTGTCTGTGAGTCATTTATGCTACTGTAAACAACCCCTCACCCACATTCCTGTAAATAAATATCAATAAAACTAATTGGTCCTACAAGTTAGACTTTGGTGGTATGCGTGCTTTGGTCTGTTGTGGGTCCCCTGTCTGGGGTGAGTAGATGTGTGTTGTGTCTCCCCAGGAGAGGATTTGTCACACAACACAGAGTGAATGTTTCCTGACTTTCATAATTTTGTTAACAAATTTCTAAAACATTAGAGTAGCTGAGAAATTTTGTCATAGGAGAAAAAGGAAGAAAAACCAAGCAAAAAGAAGAAGAAATATACTTAAAAAAAGAATAAATTAGTGGTGTGGGAGCAGAAAAGGCAAGCAGAAATTATTTTGGAACACATTTTAAAAATCAGATCTGTTTATGTCATCAGAACAAGGAGAATACAGAAATCAGAGTTCATACACTTCATTACACTTTCATCATAATGTTAATATCAATCCTATTATTGCCATATGGTCATGTGACTGCCAGTGGCAAAGCTAGAGTCTAAATGCATGTTCTCTGGCTGCAAATTGCACTCTTTCTCTTACTCTGTATTGTCTTCCATTCAGGCTGTTTGTGTGTTTCCTATATGCTTAGAATAAAACACTCAACCTCCAGCACCTAGTAGCTAAGAGACCATAGGCAAATTACCTTAATCTCCTTAGGTTCATATTACCTGTACAGAGGAAACCATGACATCCTGTCATTATGGAGATGCTGAAAGGTTAAATAAGGCAATGCTCTTTAATAGTAACTTTTATACATATAAGCCATTGTTGCTAAGACTTATAAAGAAAAAGGTTGGCAAGATTGCATAGTCAATTAGTTTTGTCTTTGAGAACTAGTAGGAACCTCAGTTGGAAATAATTGCCCTCTAAATTAGACATATTCTAGGCCATTGTTGAGTTATCATTACAACCAGTTTATGTCTCCTCATCTCACTAAAGGTGCCATGAAGTGGATAAAATCAGATTAACAATATGATTAATGTGTTGAGTAGATAAGACCCGCAAGAAAAGATGGGCTGAGAGTAGGAATTCATTAGTCTGGAGACAATAACTGTCTCTTAATACTTAAATCATTATCAGAAAAAGACTGATCAGGGTCCGGGCAGTGGTGGTGCACACCTTTAATCCCAGCACTCGGGAGGCAGAGTCAGGCGGATCTCTGTGAGTTCAAGGCCTGCCTGGTCTACAAAGTGAGGATCTCTGTGAGTTCGAGGCCTGCCTGGTCTACAAAGTGAGTTCCAGGAAAGGCACAAAACTACACAGAGAAACCCTGTCTCGAAAAAACAAAACAAAAACAAAAACAAAATAAGAAAAAGATTGATCAGTGTGGTGGTTTGAGAATGTCCTCTGTAGACTCATGTATTTGAACATTTGGTGGCAGTGTATGGGGAAGTTTAGGAGGTGTGGCCTAGTCAGAAGAAGTATGTCACAGGAGGCAGGCTTTGCAAATTTGAAAAGTTGTGCTGTTTCTAATGGCTGTCTCTCTACTTCGCCCTTGCAATTGTGGATGTGAGCGAGCGCTCAGCTTCCTGCTCCAGTGGCCGTGCCTGGCGCTTGCTGCCATGCCATCTCTGCCATTGTGGATCTAACCCTGACTTATGGTAGGGTAAGTCCATAAACTCTTCCTTCTTTACATTGCCTTGGTCAGGGTGTTTCATCACAGCAACAGAAGAGTAACTCATACAACTATTTTTCTTCCTGTTCTTTGAAATGTAACGTGAAAATTATTATGGAAGTATAGTATAGATATGAGGAAGAATTTGCTGGTACAGTTGTTTGTTAAAGACTAAAGTAGGTTATCAAAAGACATGGAATCTCCTTTGTTAATGACTTCTCCAAAGAAAAATGGGCACAAATCAGTTTTGTTTGGTCAACAAGAGATGCTTGCAGTCACAGAACTTGAAAGCCTAAATTCCTGGCATCCTCTTTCAAAAGCTCTCTGGCTAATTTCCTTAACTAACATAGAAGATGTAGAAGTTTTTTCTAATTATTTTTATTAAAATATGCAAACTATGTGAATGCATTACTATTCTACAGTATTTTAAGTTGATGTATTCTTGTTAATATGCTTGTACCTAAGCAGGTAACTTCTGTATTACTTGTATAGATACCCATGAATTTGTGTGGACTTTTGAAAATAATGTGGTATTTTGTAGTGTGAATTCTAATTGATCTTAATAATAAAAACCCAGAGTCAGATATCAGGGTAAATGCTGAGAAATCAGAAAATAAAGGAGCCAGCCACTAGAGAGACTTTTTTTTTTTTTTTTTTTTCTTCGAGACAGGGTTTCTCTGTGTAGCTTTGCGCCTTTCCTGGAGCTCACTTGGTAGCCCAGGCTGGCCTCGAACTCACAGAGATCCACCTGGCTCTGCCTCCCGAGTGCTGGGATTAAAGGCGTGCGCCACCACCGCCCGGCTAGAGAGACTTCTTACCTCTAGGAATCCTCAGACCGAAGGGGGAGCTGAGCTCCTGTCTCCTCCTGCCTTATATTACTGTCTCCACCTCCCTAGTGCTGGAATTAAAGGTGTGAGCTTCCCATGTACTGGAATCAAAGGCATGATCCTCCCTAGTGCTGGGATTAAAGGTGTGAGTCTCCACTGCCAGGTTCTGTTTCTTTTAGACTGGATCAACCTCTTGTAGCCCACGGTAGCCTTGAACTCTTGGTCTTCCTGCCTCCTCCTCCCAAGTGCTGAGATTCAAGGTGTGTGCTATTACTGCCTTGCCTTTATGGTTAACTAGTGGCTAGCTCTGCCCTCTGATATCTAGGCAAGCCTTATTTGTTAGAGCACAAAATATCACCACAGTACCCTTTTTGTGAGTATATTTTCAAGTAACTTGAATATAATTTACTGTCCCTTTTGTCATTTCCATAAAGCATTGTGTCTATAAGGTCTTGGTTATTTCTCACAGTTTTGTAGCCTTCAATGATACACAGCATGTCTTCCTTTCTATATGTTTCTCTAGTGATGGGATGGGAGGTTGTTTCAAATTCCCTGTTCTCACAAACTGTGGTGTGAAAACCATATTATTTTATGTGCCTCGTTTTCTTTCCCTTTCTTGTCAGAGTGTGATCAGGTAGTCATTCCTAACTTGGGCAATTATTTTGCCAGATTGTTCTACAGAATGGTAGCAAGCAATGAGAAGAGGCTCTGTTTCCTTATCCACATCCAGCGATACTGAACTGGGTGGTTTCTCATCCGCTGGCAGAATTGAGCAAAAGCATTACTCACTTCTAGTTTCCTTCTTTACTTCTTGAAGTTCTATCCTTGTGTAATGTAAAACAACATGTATTACATGTTACCGTTATTCCTATATGTCTAAGGTTTTCTGTTTTATTGACTCCGGGCACACCCTCTATGGTCATAGCTGTTATTCCCTTGCCCACTCCTGGTTTGTTACATTCATTCATTAGTCCACTCTAAGGGACACTTAGGCTGGTAGCTGACATCCTTACATTGTTAAGTCACTCCATCTAAAGGCAACTTCCAATTTATTCAACTCTTCTTTAAGTTGTTTAACAGGGTTTTAACTTGCCTCCCAAAAGGGATAAGGTACCTTACCTTATATGTGGTTGTCCCTATAGAAGCTAGCATTATTAGCAATTTAATATACACTGTTAGTTCATGCCCTTTACGTAGTGCTTATAAATTTCTCAAGACTAAAAGGCGTGTGTAATGTGATCTGTGCAGTCCACACAGCTCCTGTAAACACGGATAGTGATGTGTTTTGTTCACTAAACTATTTTTCTCTTCCAAAATGCTTCTAGCAAAATAATAAATTCTAAGAGGTGAGTCCTTTTCAAACAAGAAGTTGCCCAATCATACTACACTTAAGTGGTAAAGTAACTCAGTTCCTTATTTATATTACAGAAATTATAAAAGATTTCCTAATGTGTGTCATACTGTCTAGTGTGCTCTAGGAAGAACTACGATTCTGAGACCACCTCAGGGCAACTGTAAGATAATAATTGTATTCATAATCATTCTAAAATACTTTTTCTTCCTCCACCGTGTTGCTCTCTGTACTGATGATGCAGCAAGAATAATGGTAAAATCGCCTGCACTTTTAATCAATCGTGAATCCAGACAGTGCTTCCCAACTGTACCAGTGGACGTGTCCTTCACTGACCTGCATGCCCAGCAAAACAGTAATGACAGAAGCAAAATGTAATTAAAACATTAGTTTCATTGAGTAGGAATTTGTTGAGCAGGCTGTGGTGGTGCACACCTTTAATCTCAGCACTCAGGAGGCAGAGGCATGTGGATATCTATGAGTTTGGGGTCAGCCTGGTCTCCTTATGAGCTTCAGGCCAGGAAGGCTACATGGTGAAACCCTGTCTCAAATACTATGTATGTATGTATGCATGTATGTATGTGATAGATAGCATATATATATATAGAGAGAGCACACACACACACACACACACACACACACACACACACGAAATGAAATGTCTGTAGACTATTTCCAGGCATGGTAGCACATGCCTCTAAACCCAGCATTTAGGAGGCTAAATCAAGAAATGCCATGAATTCAAGCCCAGCCTGAGTTAAATAGTGAGAATTTCTCTAAAAACAAAACAAAACAAATAAGTAAACCACAAATCTTTCTTTGGAATGAACAAAGACTCATTTTATTAAATCTAAATATCTAAATGCATGTCTTTTTTAAAATTTTAATGATAAAACAGAAATTATGCTTGGTATGATAGTCATCTTAAGAAAAACACATCTGCCATTAAAAAAAGAATTGCCGTTACTAAAAACCGAGGCAACCATTTGTTTTCATGGAACATTAGTACAATGTGAGAAAACAACTGGCAGACAAATTTAAGGCATTGGACTTTGGTATTTTGCAAATGCTTTCTGAAAAAAAAATTTTTAATTGAGTCAAGTTTAAAGCTGTCAAGTAAAAAATAGAACTTTGGAGATTTTTATACATTACCATGAGCATGACAGTTTCCAATATTTAAAGACTTTCATGAATGTGTTTTTTTTTAAATAAATATGTCAACATTCAAAATTTTTTGTGAACTAGTGAATAAATATTTTCCAAATGGCCAATGTAGAAAGTTACAAAATCATGCTAGATAAAAGACCCACTCAAACATGAAAATCAACTAATGAATTTATTCATAAAAATTAATTGTTGTGGTTCAGATTCTATATTGCATGTAACCGTTAATGACTTAGTTCTCTTGAGAATTAGCATAATATATGAATATATATGCAGTAATTTAAAGCACTATTAAATATCTAGTGCTAAGACAAATTTCTTCACATATTGTCAGTTTTTTGTTTTGTTTTGTTTTTAAAAAACTTGTTCTTTTGAGCTATGGCCTCCCTATGTAGCCCAAACTGGCCTCAAACTCATAATTCTCCTGCTCCAACATCTCAAATAGTGGATTGCAAGCCTATGCTACCATGCGTAGCACATTTCCTTTGTATGTTGTAACACAAGCTTTAGGTGACATTTCTTGCAGGAGAGAGAGTGTATCTATCACAGATAAAGAAGGCAATGGCACCAGCTTGGTGAACCAACAAGGTTCATTGGGGTTTCTTTTCTTGTTTTGTTTTTTATTTTTTGAAACAGAGTCTTCCCATGTAACCAACTGCCTTGGAACTTGCTGTGTAGACCAAGCTGGTCTGCAACTCACAAAGAGCCTGTGCTCCCTGATTTGCTGAGACTTAAAGCCTACGATGCCTGGCTATGTTAAGAGTTTTTTACAGGATCCTTGATGACACAGACTGCTGTATCACTGAGGAGCTCCAGTTGGCATGGTTTACAACTCTGAAAAGCTGCATTACCAGAGTCCCCTCGCACAACATGCAGTCAGCTACAGCACTGACCAACAGCATCCTCTCCTCCAGTGACTTTTTACTGCTTGCACAGCCTCAGAAAGGTGCCTTGGGAGTCTCGGAAGTTTCATGAATTTCTTGAATCTTAAAAAGTGTTTTTTGAATTTCATGAATCTGTGCCTTTCCTCTGGGAGGGAATGTTTCAATCTGGAGGAAACAACCACACAAGAAGAAGCAACATATCACTACAGATTGACTGTGAATACAGATAAGAGGAACCAGGCAGGATGTGCAAAATGAACAGTAATTCCAGTCTATATTTTTCTGTTTTAAAAAGCCGACTATTCTTCCCAAAATGTTGTTTATGTTAATAGGACATTGGGTTTTTTGTTACTTTTAAGTGAGCAAATACAGAAATACTTTCAAAATCTGTCTCAATTTCTAACCACAATTAATGGTAGACATAACACACACACACACACACATACACACACACACACACACACACACACACACACACACACACACACAAAAGAGCTTGGGTCCTGAGTGACTTTTAGAAGTATAGACTTCCTGAGATGAGTAAATGTGAGAACCATCACTCTGAGGATAGAGCACACATGGAAATGGCATTCTCCTTCTAATGGATGTGTGCAGATATCTTGACACATAAAAATAGAATCAGATTGTTTAAGAGCATTAAAAGAAATATGATGATATGATGTGCTGCCTAGATGTACTTTAATTGATTAATTAATTTTTAGGTTTTAGAGACAGGATTTCTTTGCATAGCCCTGTTTGTCCCCGAACTTGCTTCGTAGACCAGGCTGGCTTTCAACTCAGAGATCCACCTGCCTCTACCTCCCAAGTGCTGGGATTAAAGGCATTTGCCACCACCATCTGACTCTAGATGTACTTCAAATCCAATGCACTGGGATGTCTTTTCTGGGGACAGTTGCCTGCTAATCAAATTAACACACAAATTATTAGTAAGAGCAGCCAATTGAAGGACCCGTGAAAGATCAGCACAAGTAGGGAGAAAGTATTTCATCATCTGAGATAAGGGAAAATCAGAGAAGAGACCAATGTGTCTGTGATGGAGCAGCAATGGGAAAAGCAAAACCAGAAGTTGGAGAAATAAGCAGAGCCTATGCGTCTGTGATGTGGGTTAAAAGGACTGTCCAGTGGGACTATGTATTGAGATGTCAGGAACTTCCGCTAGCTGTTGTGTGGAGCATGGACTAGTGCGTCAGGAGAGTAGGGGGAGTGGTGAGTAGATGGTAAAGATATCGGCTCCACGAGCCGACAGACAACCAGGCTAACATGATGGGGATGGAGACAGAATAAAGATGGTAAAACCTAGACCCATCTTGATGGATAAGGCAGTAGGAGCTGGTGTTGGATTTGGGAACTGAAGAGAGGAACCCAGGATGATTCTTAGGCTTTTGACCAGAGCAACCAAGTGATTAGGTATGTTTACTGAGCCATCCCATCGCTCCACAACCATCGCCATACCTTCCTTACATTCCCATGTGACTCCAATCAAACCTGCATGGAAAAATCCAGAATCTGGTCAAACCTAAAACTCTATTGACTCCTCAACTGTGCCTGAGCAATGAAATACAGATGTTTGCCCAAGCTGTATGATGGTTCTCTATGCTCTAAGTCTTCAGTGGTTTAGCCTAGCTGTACAATGCTACTAGAATTTCCTGAAGAACTCACCGTCTTATTTTCCTTGATAACTTCCTTTATCTTGTCTTTCCTTTCAACCCCATCACTTCCTTCTCTCTATTTTTCTCAGCTAACAGGGACCTTTGTTTCCCACTCCAACCAAAGGTGGTTTCCATGTCCCTGATCACATCTTCCAACTAATGGAACTGGAGCCTTCAAGATGCTGATTGCAAAGGATGACTTACTTGATCTAGACCTGAGACACTCTCCTCTGATGCCTCTTCTTTGTATGAGAGCATTATTCTACTTGACAACACCTATCTTCCTGGTTCCTGTTACGATCTGTGGCACTGCAATAGGGCATTCACTCCTTTCACTCTTCCTTCCATCTGACTCCTCTTCAAACCACAAACTCTTAACATTCAACAACCACCTGCAATAACCATGTCGAGCTTTAGTAGTTATTTCAAATTTAGTATCCAGCTGAGCGCTATGCTTCCTGCCTAGAGGAATCTGTTTCATCTACAGTATTTATAATCTCAACACTACAGTTCCATTTTGCTGAAGCCAAAACCTTGGAGTAACCTTGTTTCTTCTCCTGGCCATCTACTTGTAAAATCCCAGTGGCTCTAACTTCAAAGCATACGAGCATATCACTTCTCAACAAATCTGTTGCTAGCCTTCTAGCTCAAGGCATCCTGAGCTCTTGCCTTGACCCTCCTAATTAGTGTCCCTGCTTCTGCCTTTATCTCGTTATGGGATATCATAGCAGAGTGATTTATTTAAAGTACAATTTTAATAATGTCTATTTAAATTTTTTTCAAGGGCTTTTTCATTTCACTGAGTAAAAATCTTCACTGTGGACTCTAATAAATGATCTGCTCCTTGTCAATACTTCAACTTCCTTTTCTCAAATGTTTTCCTTCTCCTCCACTTCTCAACCTCGTTTTGGTAACATTGGGCTGGCTCACTGTCCCTGAGCACATTAAGAACACTCCTAATTTAGGTTCCTTTCCACGTATAGCTCCCTCCATCTGGAATGTTCTTCTTTCAGATATTTATATGGCTTATTTCCTCACTTTTTTCAGGTTCTTTTTGAATACCATTGTATAGAGACGCCCAGGAACACTCTTCAAATTCCAGGTAAAAATGGAGAACTGAACAAGTGCATTTCTCTCCACACCCTCCTCAAACTCACCAAATGGCAGTTAATAATGTATCTCATCCCCCAATCTCGCCGAGACAGTGACAATGAGAGACATTAAGATCAAACAGACAGTGAAATGTGAGAGTCATAATAGAAAGCTACACACACACACACACACACACACACACACACACAACACACACACCACACATACCCCTCTGTGGTTATTCATCCTATTATGTAGCTTTCTCTTGACATCACTTAGCCTGGTTAATAGAAATAAAAATAATGATTTATTTCCTAGTCTCTTTCCCTGGAATATTGTTTGAATGCCATCTGTCTTTTCAGGTTTCTTTGATGCTGTGTTTCCAGGCTTTGGAATTATGATATAATTTAATTCAATACAAGTTTTGGGCTGAATAACTGGGGACTGGGTGAAGTAGAATTTGGGGGTGGTCTGTGAAGGGCAAAAGAGTCAAGTTGAGTTTGGGAGATAATGAGATAGATCCTGATGATAACATCAAGTGGAAATCTGATATTTGAAGCTAAAAGAATATGTCAGGGTTAAAAGTGAGGTGATTAACATTTAATTAAACAAGCTCATTTTGAGGGAGTATGAACACAAAATGAGAAAAAAGTGAAATTCTGAACCCTAGAAGATGGCATAATAATCCTAGATAGAGGTCAGGCAGGATAGTTTTCAAACCCTTTAAATCATATACTATCACCTGTTAGAAGAAAAAGGACTAACTCAAACTAACAGTGTGTAGACATTAATTCATAAATCGTGCATGCATATCACTGTGCAAATATATCATGCATATTATAAGATGCACAGGCATAGATATTAAAAAACCATGAGCTGAAGGACTTCCAGTTAGAGGAAGTATTGAATACATGCATTTTTCAGCTCCCTCTTGGAGGCTTATTAGAGTGATAGTAAATGGATTAAAAAAAAAAAAGGTATAAACCATCAAGGACGTTAGAGTCAAGAGAACAAAAGCAAATAATACTACCAGGGTGATGTCTGAATGAAGAAAGATGAATGGAAATTGAGTCACTAGACCCAGAAAAGTGGAAGTGCTTGCGGGGAAAGCAGAAATGAAGTCTGATTTCCTGTGTCCCATACCTGTCCTCCCCACAACCTCCAACAAGGCTCAGGAATTGGTGTCTGGTACCTATGCTGGGGAAGTGTATGCTGCACAGTAATAAACTTGGCTCACTGTCCATCTGAGAAGCAGTCATACCCCCACCTCCAATACACACCACTGCGACTCTGTACCACCCAGGGACTAGCTCCCTGTTCCACAAAGCAGCAGATGAGAGTTTTATTTTTCCCCCGAGGGGATTAAACAGGGGAGCTTCGACTAAAGGGAACCAAGCACACTTAAGGATAGAAATTAAAAATGGAACACAGGTTATTGAGTCAAAATCAACATCAGATTACTTAAAACTGCAATATCAACAAGGAGTATCTATGCTACTAAGGGATATGGAGGCAGATAGCCAAAGAACAATGTTTTGATATGTGATGATGATTGCCAATGGAATTCACTCACATAAAGGCAACTTTAAAATAATGAAGGCTTTATAACATTTTTTTTCCATTTCTTATAGCCATTTCAAATATTTATTTCTATTTCTTTTAAAGTGCATGGCTTGTTTGAACATTATCTTGGTACATGAGTGTAGACATTTTAAAGTAATTGCATTTTTTGCATCCTGGGTTGGAAGTAGGCATAAATATTGATTTCTTCTGCACTATGTAACAGATGACACAGAGTCTGCATCAAGTACTGTGGCATCACCAAAACTTATTTCTGCATTTCTTGTGATGTATGTGTCTACAGAAGTCCCTGGAGACATAATAATATTCTGAATTTGTAACGTTACACTTTTAAATGTATACATCTTGATCATACAATATATTCTGTACCCCATTCACAGCAAAACTGTCTTTGTGCTGGAAATGAACATCTTTTGTTTTTCCTTTCTTGTAACATCTTTCCTCTTAAGTGCTTGTCTTTCAGGCATTATTGGGAATATGACTTCTTCTTTAAAAGGTCCCCTTGCCACCCTCATCTGTAACTGAGTCATTGTTTGTATAAGATAGCATCTTATTTATACTTTCATGACAGAAATCCCTAACCTAGTTCATGATTGTATTTTTAAGTTTGGTAATTCTCTTAGAACAGAAACCATGTCATCTATTCTTGTAATCTGCGGTCCTACCATCCTGGGCACACAGCAGGTGTTCAACAGGTACTTGAATTGATGTTTAAAAATGGTTTTGTATTTATTATCTCATCTGATTTTCCCAGATTCCTTCACTTACCAGATTCTCTTGCTGTAAATTTGTCATATCCATGAATTTTATCCAGGCAGTGTCTACTGCCAACAATTCATGCTTCTGCTGTCTTTTCTGGGACTATTAGCATCTTAACCTGATTTGGGTATCTCTATTACTGTCTTGAAATACTTTATTTGCCCATTAGAATTATTTAATGATAAACTTTTCTATTTTACTCCACCTTACAGCCTTTGAATGGCAACATTTAAGTGAGTGTGTTGAGCCTCCTGCCTTAAGTTATTAGAAACTAGGTGAAAGTGTTTTTTAGCACTCAAACAACAGGCATTACAGGTCACTGATCCCTAAGTGGTATTCTTACTGCCTAGAAAGAAAGGTGAGAGAAAGTCAAAACACTGCCTGGCCATCTTCCTTAGTGGAAGAGACAGAGCTTGGGTCTAGAGAGATGAAAGAGGTTACTCTGTGAGGCTGAAGGGGTGAGAGCTTTAGAGAGAGAGAGCACTCCCGAAATCTTCCCAGAGTCCCCTCACAAGTCTTGTGGCTGAGTACTGATTTGTGACCACAGAGAAGGACTACACAATGTCAAAGAAACCACCTCTTGGAAGGAAGAGGCCAGGCAACCCTCCAGCTCACATAGACAAGCAGCAGTTGGTGTCCCAGTAGTCAGACTACACTAACCTTGTCATGAATGGTGTTAAGTGGGGTCTCAGAAGGACAGTGCCTTGGGAATGGGGACAAATTAGCCTAGGCTGAATATTATCCTATATCTGCCTAATGGAGTTCAGAAGGACCAAGCTGATTCCAAGAAACAAAGCCTAGTACATTCGTACAGCAAAAATCAGCAACCCACACTGTAAAATTAGTAATATCATCACCCAACCAAATATTTCCAAGCTTGGAAAGAAGCAAGAAAATATGCCCCATAACCAAGAGAAAAATCAACAAGTGCATACAGTCACCCACAGATGACAGAACTATACATAGGTGTTGCAGAGGTCTGAAAGGAACACAGACATGATGATGAAAATAATGGAAGGTAGTTTACAAAAGAGAAACTAAACTTCTACTTATAAAAAATATACATGATCTGGCCGGGCGCTGGTGGCGCACACCTTTAATCCCAGCACTTAGGAGGCAGAACCAGGCAAATCTCTGTGAGTTCGAGGCCAGCTTGGGCTACCAAGTGAGTTCCAGGAAAGTTGCAAAGCTACACAGAGAAACCCTGTCTCAAAAAACCAAAAAAAAAAAAAAAAAAAAAAAAAAAAGTATACATGATCTGAAATGAAAAGAAAGTAAATGAGATGAATAGATCATTTCTCACTGGGGATACAAAGGACTGACTCACTGAATGACAGTACTAGAATCTATTCAAAATGAAATAAACAGAGGTAGTTGAAAGAAAAAAAAAAGACATTTGACTAACGAGCGAAGTGACTGTATTTAGATCAACATTTCTGGGTGTGGTTATGAGAATGTTCCCAGAAAGACTCAACACCCAAAGCAGCAGAAATAAGAAATTACTTCAATGAACTCTTCATAAAATGGATTACAGAACATAATCCAAGAACTTTCAAATAGGTGGAGAAAATGTATCCCGACGAAAGCCCAACAGAAGACAACATTGGTCAGAGCCCTAGCGCATTCAACAGTATAAGGCAGCCCTGAAATGGGCAGCCATATAAGCCCCTGGAATTTCAGCAAGGAAAGAAAAAGGCGACCACACAGAGTCGCTCTGGAAGAGATTGTACAAGGTAAACATAGGAAAAACCTGGATTATATTAAACAAAGAGGTCAAAGTATACAGAAAAGAATCCCAGAATATATCCTATTCAGTGTCATAAAATGAGAATAATTTTGACAGCATCAAGAGGGAAGGCACATATCATGGATATAAGCACAGAAATGATAATTCAGCTAGCTTTGTACTAGAAACCATGACAGCAAGAATTCAATGCATTGACACCTTTAAAATGCTGAAGAAAAACAAAACCAGAACTTTTAATCTAAGTTTTTATACCTGGGGGAAAAATACCTTTCAAAAAGGTGAAATTAAGGTTTTCCCCTAGTTAAACAAAAGCTGAGTGACAGTATTACCAATGGGCTGGCAAAATGAAAGCCGGCAAGGGAAGTTCTTCATGAGAAGGAAAATGAAACTCGGAGAAACCGTGGTCCCGGCAGGGAAATGGGGAGCTCCAGAAATAGTTAAAAGGGAAGTAAATACGAGAGGTATTTCAAGACTGCGGGTGTTGCTCGGCAGCACATGCTTCTCGCGCACAGGGCCCTGGATACAAGCCCCAGCATCAACGCGACAGCAGCATGCGGTGCCCTCGTCTAAGTTATTTTAAGAAACATGGGCTACTTAGGGCAAAAATAGAAGCAATGTCCTGTGGGTTTGTTGAACATGTGAAAGTGTAATGGATCACCTAAGTAGCATGTATGAAGATAAGAAAGGATTCAAAATTTGTGGTTATAAGAGATTCTTTCCAAATGATGATACTATTTTAAAAGACCACAATAAGTTTAAAATTAACAACAGAATCCATAGGGCCTTTTAACATTTAAAAATAAAAAGCCAGTATTAGAGAAAAATAAAATACAAGTCAATTCAAAGACAGACAGAGAACAAGAGGGGGAAAAACAAAGCAAAATAGAACACAGTCAATCAACTGGTTGGTTGCAAATATATCATCTTCCCAATGAAATTAAATAAAAATTATGTAAGTCAATACTGCCCAATAGAAGTATAAGCAAACAAGGTTCTGGTAGTCACATTTTCTTTCTCTTTCTTAATTTAGCAGGTTTTTTTTTTTTTTTTTCATTTTTATATACCAACCACAGTTCCCACTACCTCCTCTCCTCCCACTCCTCCCAACCCTTCCCCCACCCCCATCCATTCCTCAGAGAGGATAACTTCACATTGTTTTTTTTTGTTTTAAATAAAGGAATGCTTTTAACTGGGAGCTTGCTTACAATTCAGAGGGTGAGTCCATTATCATAGCAGGGAGCATGGCAGCAGGCAGGCAAGCAGGGTGCTAGGTAGATAGCTAAGAGCTACATCCTGATTCACAGGCAGAGAGAGAGAGAGGGAGACCTGGTGGTCTGGCTTGGATTTTTGAAACCTCAAAGCCCCAGTGACACACTCCAACAAGGCCACACCTCCTAATCCTTCTAATCCTTTCAAACAGTTCCACTTCTTGGTGACTAAGCAAGATCATGATGAGGAAACCTGCAGAGATGACCAAACCAAATTAGTGGAAACTCATGAAAGTTGGGTCAATGGCTTTGGAGCCTACATGGGACTGGACTAGGTCCTCTGCATGGTGAGACAATTGTGTAGCTTGATCTGCTTGGGGAGGCCCCTGACGGTAGAATCAGAATCCATCCCTGGTGCTTGAGGGGGCTTTTTGGAGCCCACTGCCTATGATGGGACACCTCATTCAGCCTTGAGGTAGGGGGAAGAGCTTGGACTTGCCTCTACTGGATGTGCCTTCCCATGGGAAGCCTTGCCTTGTCGGTGGCGGGGGGGGGGGGGGTAGGAGGTGGATTAGGGAGGGCTGGGGGGGTGGAAGAAGGGAAGAGGGGGATCTTTGATTGGTGTATAAAATGAATGGAAAAAAATTTCTTAATAAAAAAAAAGAATGCTTGCTACTCTTTTAGAGGACCCTAATTCAGTTCCAGGCATCTATGTCAGGAGGCTCAGAACTACCTCTAAGTCCAGCTCCAGGGGACTTGATGCCCTCTTCTGGCCTCTGCAGGCACCTACATGCCTGTACACAGACACACAGACACACAGACACACAGACACACACACACACACACACACACACACACAGATACATACACACACACCAAAATAAATATCTTTTTAATGTAAAAAGATAGGAAAGAAAAGCAATCCCTGACTAAACCCTGTTTATAACATATGAACTCTAAGTATAAAGATATGGACCAATTAAAAATAAAAGAATGAAAACACTCACTAAAAGAAAGCTACTTTAGGTATGTTAATATCAGATAGACTTCAGAATATGAAAAGGGTTCATTATATAATGATAGGGGGCCAGTTTACTAGGGAGGCATGGCATAATTGTATACTTAATAATCTCCAAATGCATAAACTCTAAAACAATAGTAGTGAAAGGAAAAATAAGTCTAACTATAATTATATTTAGATGTGTTGACATTCTTTTCTCAGTAATTGATAGAATAATTAAATTGCATCAGTAAGAATATGAAAGAACTGAGCAGTGCTATCTATCAACTTGATAGTGTTATAAAGAACACTCTACTCCCAAATAGCAGAACATATCCTTTTCAAGTGTACAGAGAAACATTTTAAGGTGGGCTGTATTATAAAGCTTAAAACAAAACAAGCTCTTCAAGTTTTAAAGAGCCGACATCATTCACAGTGTGATCTCTGACCACAGTGAAGTTGACCAACATTTCAGAAAGTATCTGCAAAAATCCTCAACTACTGGAACATAAATGACCTGAATATTGGTTAAAAGACACAAACACCCTAAAGAGGAAGCCATGAAAAATTATAAATTTTTAAAAAAATTTTTGAGACAAGGTGTTATTGTGTAGGCTTGGGTAGCCTAGAACTCATTGTGTAGACCAGGCTGGACTCAAATTCAAAGAGATCTGCCTACCTCTGCCTCCCAAGTGCTGAGATTGAAAGTGTGCACCACCATGCTCAGCCACTTTTTTGTTTATTTATGTTTATACTTTCTTTTTGAGACCTCTGAACTTGAGTACTATATCTACATCACTCCCTGCTTTCCTTTCCCCTTCCATTCATGGTTTCTTCTTTAATTTTTCTATCTCTATACATAAATACACACACATCCATACATATCTGTACATACGTGTGTGTTATATTGTATGTGTGCACTGTGCATATACACACACATATATATGTATATATAAACATACATATATTCTGAATCCATTTAGTGTTGCTTGTATGTACATGTGTTCAGGGCTAACCTTTTGGGATCAGACATCCTACATGGGAGCTTGTGTCTTGGGGAAACTCAAGTTCCCTCTCTTAGGAGCTGTTATCCACCTGCAGCTCTCTTCATCTAGGGGTGGGGCCATGTGAAATTTCCCCTGTCCATGTTGGCATGTCAACTGACATCATTATGCCTATTTATTATCATTGTAAGAAGGCTAGCATTACTCTTTAACCAAACAAAAGGGACTCTTGCAAGCCAGTATTCCACAAGAATATAGGTGCAAAAATCATATCAGAGGTTCTAATTCACACCACAATGCAACAAAATGAATAGAAGACTACAGATTATATGGGAAAATGTTGTCTTGTGTTGTTTACAGATTATACAGTAGTATATTTAACAAACCCAATGGAATCTATACATAAGCTACAGAGATTAATCCATGAATTTAGCAAGGTTATAGGCTAAAGTGTCAGCATAAAATGTTATCTAATCTCTGTATATTAATAGTGAATAATTTATAATGTTTTTTTGCAATAGATGTTAAGGTATACACTATCTTTAAATTAATCTGTAGGTGCAGTGTATATCTACTCAAAATCCAGCAAATCTCTCTGGTGGAAATTGATAAAAAAAATTATTTAGAAATTAAAAGAATGTGAAATGCCTAAAACAATCTTGAAATAAAAGAGCAGAAGAGAAGATTTATACATTTATATTTCAAATAACCAACTGTAGAGATGAATGAAGCAGAGGGGATGAAGAAATAGACAACTATGTAGTCACTTAATTTTGAACAGAAGAGTCAGAGTGATTCAATAGGGAGAAGGGGGAGGAAATTCAAAGGGGATAGCCATTAAAGCACACTAGAACTCTAAGATATCCATGAGCATGAATTTTGTCATTATTTCACACCACATACAAAAATTAATTCAAATTTGACCACATATCTAGGTATAAGATTTAAGATGATAGATCTTCTAAATGAAAACAATAACAAAAAAAAAAATCAAAAACAAAAGAACCACCCAGGAAAATGTCAGTGACCTTAGAAGCTACAATTATAAAGAAAATAAAAAGCTAATTTGGATTCTAGCCAAATCAAAACTGTTCTTCAAAAGTCAGTTAAGCAAATAAAAAGACAACACATAAACTGGAAGATAATATTTGCAAAACACATTATCATACAAGACTTAGATCTAGAATATATGCAGATTTCTTTCCACTCAGTAATAATAAGACAAAAAATATAATTAGAATTCAAGCCAAGGGTTTAAACAAATGCTTCACTAAGGAGGAAATGCAGTAGGCAAATAAGCTTATAAAAATGTCTCACATCATTAGTTATCAAGGAAATGTGAGTTTAATTCACACACACCTGCTAGGCTGGCTCAGCTTTGAGATTGCCAAATGCTGGTGAGGATGTGCCTCTGAACTCAGAGACTGCTGGAGAGAATTTAGGCAGTGTAGAATTTGGGAAAAAAATTTCAATTTCTTATAAACATTAAACACACATTTTCCATATGATTCCATAGTTATTTAACTAAGAGAAGGGAGCATATGCCAAAATAAGAAGAAAAACAGCACCAGGCAGTGGTGGTGCACGCCTTTAATCCCAGCACTCGGGAGGCAGAAGCAGGCGGATCTCTGAGTTCGAAGCCAACCTGGTCTGCAAAGCCAGTTCCAGGACAGCCAAGGCTA